>NC_068323.1:296820-311820 GCF_025860055.1 Xyrauchen texanus | reverse complement strand
TATACACACGCTATACACACACTATACACACACACACACACTATACACACACTATACACACACACACACACACACTATACACACTCACACACTATACACACACTATACACACACTATACACACAGACACTACACACACACACACTATACACACACTATACACACACACACACACTATACACACTCACACACTATACACACACACTCACACACTATACACAAACTATACACACACACACTACACACACACACACACACTATACACACTCACACACTATACACACACACTCACACACTATACACACACACTCACACACACTCACACACGACACTATACACACACACACACTATACACACGCTATACACACACTATACACACACACACACACACTATACACACACTATACACACACACACACACTATACACACTCACACACTATACACACACTATACACACAGACACTACACACACACACACTATACACACACTATACACACACTATACACACACACACACACACTATACACACTCACACACTATACACACACTATACACACACACACTACACACACACACTATACACACACTATACACACACACACTACACACTATACACACACTATACACACACTATACACACACTATACACACACACTACACACACACACACACTATACACACACACACACTATACACACACACTACACACACACACACACACACACACTATACACACACACTACACACACACACACTATACACACTCACACACTATACACACACACACTCACACACTATACACACACACTCACACACGACACTATACACACACTATACACACACACACTATACACACACACACACACACACACACTCACACACTATACACACACACACACACACACACTCACACACTATACACACACACTCACACACTATACACACACACTCACACACACTCACACACGACACTATACACATACACACGCTATACACACACTATACACACACTATACACACACTATACACACACACACTATACACACACACACTATACACACACTCACACACGACACTATACACACACACACACACTATACACACGCTATACACACACTATACACACACACACACACACACACACACACACACTCACACACTATACACACACACACACTATACACAAACACACACACACTTCCTGAATGAGTAGTGATGTCACATCCTGTGTGTTATCAGAGGAGCTTCAGTAATGATCTCTAACGGATCACATGACACACCTTGTTATAATAGTGTATATGAACAGTGTGCCACTGGCCGTCACTGACTCCACCCACGATGAAGGGCGACACCGTTGTCTTCGTTTCCCCTGCAGGGGTCAAAAGGTCAGGTTACACGATGGATTCATGTGATAAAAGAGAACAGAAGGTAAAGCTTTAATGAAAAGTGTGAGTTTGGTTCTGTCCCGTTGGTGTTTACCTGCAGAGAACGTGAGCTGGATCTGTTGACGAATGATCTCCAGCGCGATGAAGTCGTGTTTCGTGTTAAAGCGTCCGTTATACATCAGCAGACCGTCAGGTTCTCCAGTCGCAAACCTGCAGGCACAGAAGACGTCCACATACTGTCACATACGGTCACATACTGTCTCATACTGTCACAAACTGTCTCATACTGTCTCATACTGTCACATACGGTCACATACTGTCTCATACTGTCTCATACTGTCACAAACTGTCTCATACTGTCTCATACTGTCACATACTGTCACATACTGTCTCATACTGTCACATACTGTCTCATACTGTCTCATACTGTCACATACTGTCACATACTGTCTCATACTGTCTCATACGGTCACATACTGTCACATACTGTCTCATACTGTCTCATACTGTCTCATACGGTCTCATACTGTCTCATACTGTCTCATACTGTCACATACTGTCTCATACTGTCTCATACTGTCTCATACGGTCACATACGGTCACATACTGTCTCATACTGTCACATACTGTCACATACTGTCTCATACTGTCTCATACTGTCTCATACTGTCACATACTGTCACAAACTGTCACATACTGTCTCATACTGTCACATACTGTCTCATACTGTCTCATACTGTCTCATACTGTCTCATACGGTCACATACGGTCACATACTGTCTCATACTGTCTCATACTGTCTCATACGGTCACATACGGTCACATACTGTCACATACTGTCACATACTGTCTCATACTGTCACAAACTGTCTCATACTGTCACATACTGTCTCATACGGTCACATACTGTCACATACTGTCTCATACTGTCTCATACTGTCTCATACGGTCACATACGGTCACATACTGTCTCATACTGTCACATACTGTCACATACTGTCTCATACTGTCTCATACTGTCACATACTGTCACATACTGTCACATACTGTCACATACGGTCACATACTGTCTCATACTGTCACAAACTGTCTCATACTGTCTCATACTGTCACATACTGTCACATACGGTCACATACTGTCTCATACTGTCTCATACTGTCACAAACTGTCTCATACGGTCACATACGGTCTCATACTGTCTCATACTGTCTCATACTGTCACATACTGTCACATACTGTCTCATACGGTCACATACTGTCACATACTGTCTCATACTGTCTCATACTGTCACATACTGTCTCATACTGTCTCATACGGTCACATACGGTCTCATACTGTCTCATACTGTCACATACTGTCTCATACTGTCTCATACTGTCTCATACGGTCTCATACGGTCACATACTGTCACATACTGTCTCATACTGTCTCATACTGTCACATACTGTCTCATACTGTCTCATACTGTCACATACTGTCACATACTGTCACATACTGTCTCATACTGTCTCATACGGTCTCATACGGTCACATACTGTCACATACTGTCACATACTGTCTCATACTGTCTCATACGGTCACATACTGTCTCATACTGTCTCATACTGTCTCATACGGTCACATACGGTCTCATACTGTCTCATACTGTCTCATACTGTCACATACTGTCACATACTGTCTCATACTGTCTCATACGGTCACATACTGTCACATACTGTCTCATACTGTCTCATACGGTCACATACTGTCACAAACTGTCTCATACTGTCACATACTGTCACATACTGTCACATACTGTCTCATACTGTCTCATACGGTCACATACTGTCTCATACTGTCACATACTGTCTCATACTGTCACATACTGTCACATACTGTCACAAACTGTCTCATACTGTCACATACTGTCTCATACTGTCACAAACTGTCTCATACTGTCACATACTGTCACATACTGTCACAAACTGTCTCATACTGTCACATACTGTCACATACTGTCTCATACTGTCACATACTGTCTCATACTGTCTCATACTGTCACAAACTGTCTCATACTGTCTCATACGGTCTCATACTGTCTCATACTGTCTCATACTGTCTCATACTGTCACTTACTGTCACATACTGTCTCATACTGTCTCATACTGTCACATACTGTCTCATACTGTCTCATACTGTCACATACTGTCTCATACTGTCTCATACTGTCTCATACTGTCTCATACGGTCACATACGGTCACATACTGTCACATACTGTCTCATACTGTCTCATACTGTCTCATACTGTCACAAACTGTCTCATACTGTCTCATACGGTCACATACGGTCACATACTGTCTCATACTGTCACAAACTGTCACATACGGTCACATACTGTCTCATACTGTCACATACTGTCACAAACTGTCTCATACTGTCTCATACTGTCACATACTGTCTCATACTGTCTCATACTGTCACAAACTGTCTCATACTGTCACATACTGTCACATACTGTCTCATACTGTCACATACTGTCTCATACTGTCTCATACTGTCTCATACGGTCACATACGGTCACATACTGTCTCATACTGTCTCATACTGTCACATACGGTCACATACTGTCTCATACTGTCACATACTGTCACATACTGTCTCATACTGTCTCATACTGTCACATACTGTCTCATACTGTCACAAACTGTCTCATACTGTCACATACTGTCTCATACTGTCACATACTGTCACATAATGTTACATACTGTCTCATACTGTCACATACTGTCTCATACTGTCACATACTGTCACAAACTGTCTCATACGGTCACAAACTGTTACATACGGTCACATACTGTCACATACTGTCACACGACACATTGAAACTAATCTGATCAACAATTTAAAAATCACTTTACATTCTTTCATCCATATTTTAAATGCATTTTTATTTGACATGTTTTATCATTTTCATTTCATGTCATTTAATTTATTCTATAAATCATATATTTGAAAATAACAACATTGTAGCATAACTTTAATATAATAATAATGCATTATAAAATTACCCTTTAACATTATTTATTATTTTATTTATAATGTATTTTTTTTATATATAAACAGTATATCATTTTAAGATAATATTTGAACATAATTTTAATATATTAATATTGCATTATATAATTCACTTTTCAACTTTATTTTATTCATCATTGTAATTTAATTTACATTTAATTTTTGAATATGTATATATAAATATATTGTTTTAATATAATAATGTGTGATGGTTTATTTGTTGAGTGTTGCTGTACTGTTGCCGTGGGGTTTCGAGCTGTTGACCTGGTTACCGAGGAGAATAATCACATCTCCAGAGACACACACACACACCCTGTGTGTCCTTCATCTCTCCTTCATCATCACCCACATATCTCCTGTATCTTCTGTTCTTCACAGTTAATGGATGTTTTCATCATTTCCCCCTGAATTCCATTTATAATGTTAGTAAAGGTCAGAATTCTGTTTTTCATGATCATATTCCTCTCTCTATCTCTCTCTCACACACACACTCTCTATCTATCTCTGTGTCTCTCTCTCTCTGACCCTCATGATTAAACAGACTGCTTCTTTAACATATTTATCTGTAATTTAATTATCTAATGATCAGCTGACACAATGAGTAACAGCCCTTTTCTGCATACACACATGAACTGTGGGTTAAAAATAGCTTTAACTGCCTTCAATAACAGTGTGTTTGTGAAGCTGCATCTCATCACTGCCCCCAGTGGCCACAGCTGGAAGTGCTGCTGACGAGAAATGTACACACGGTGGCGCCAAAAGCAACTTTCACTGGCAAATGAAGTTAAGCAGCCGCTAACCTACAGCCCAACCCTAAACCCAACAGTGGAGAAACTCTGAATACTGCTCTACATTGATTATTCTGTGTCTTTCAGGTCGCTTGTGCTAAAGGAAAGATACTGCGTCTGATGGGGGACGCTCAGTCATTCAGAAGAACAGGGTTCATGTTAAGGTACATGAACATTCGGAAGCAACATGAAGTTTCACTAAATGCTCTTTTAATGACTGGATAAAACAGAGTTCAGAAAGTTGTTGTACCTCTAAAGATCAAGTAAATCCTGATTCCTCAATCTGACCCCTTTAAAGCTTTTAAAAGGCAAATCACTCCATCACTTGAAACGCCTCAAAGCGAGAACATTCCCTCTCCATGGCGAAACCTTCATTAGTCCTGCCGCGTCTCGGCGTATACACACGCTAAACAGATTACTGACAGAGCATTCATCAGCACACAAGCGTGAGAAACACACAGAGAGAACAGAACAAAGAGCCAGTATCCGGAAACTGTTCTCAGAGTGACAGCTAAACCCCGTCTGTTGATTTACTGTCAGCGATGATGCTAACCAGCGCTACACACCGCGCAAATAAACACATGTTCAGACATTCAGAGGTTTTATTAACGTTATTGACAAACATCAGTGAGAACTTCATCAACCTCTGACCCCAAACACAAGAGTCGTCCTCAATAATCCCTTGTGATACACTTCAGTTTCATGGAAATGTGTTTATGAGATATTACAGAGACCTGCCGCGGTTATTAATCAAACAACAATACGATAATACGATGTGTTATAATCAAACAGTGTTACTTTTGTAAAGGGTAGTAATTTAAGTACTTTTGTTACATTTCATTACTTTATAAAGACAAGTAGTTTAAATAGATTTATGTTACATTTCATTACTTTTATAAAAAGTTTAGTAATTTAAGTACTTTTGTTACATTTCAATACTTTTATAAAAAATATTAGTAATTAAGTACTTTTGTTACATTTCATTACTTTTATAAAAAATATTAGTAATTTAAGTACTTTTGTTACATTTCATTACTTTTATAAAAAATATTAGTAATTTAAGTACTTTTGTTACATTTCATTACTTTTATAAAGAATATTAGTAATTTAAGTACTTTTGTTACATTTCATTACTTTTATAAAAATATTAGTAATTTAAGTACTTTTGTTACATTTCATTACTTTTATAAAAAATGTTAGTAATTTAAGTACTTTTGTTACATTTCATTACTTTTATAAAAAATATTAGTAATTTAAGTACTTTTGTTACATTTCATTACTTTTATAAAAAATGTTAGTAATTTAAGTACTTTTGTTACATTTCATTACTTTTATAAAAAATATTAGTAATTTAAGTACTTTTGTTACATTTTCTAACTTTTTTAAAGAATACCAGTAATTTTTTTTTTTTAATACCTTTGAAAAAAAGATGAAAGATGAAAGCGGTGTGTAAATGTCATTTCATCATGTTTTGTCTTCATCGTTCTGTTGTTCGTGTCCTCTTCTGGTGTGCTTTTGAAATGTTGTTGTTGTTTTATGATCAATGACTGTGTTTATTCGTCAGATGTTTGTGAATAAATACTCACGTGAGGGTGATGGTGAAGTGAAATCTCTGTCGAAGGCCTTTGAATGTGATGAAGGAGTGAGGCGGGAAGTTTCTGGAGCTCATGACACAGAAGGGTTTGTCAAACGCTCCAGCGGGACACTCGCACTTAAAACCCCCCACCAGCAGATTGAGACACGTCCCACCGTTCCGACACACACCGTCAGCACAGCGCCCCGAACGGGACGAGATCTCGCAGCGTTCACCTGAGACAGAGACAGTCCAGATATTAAAGTGTGATGTCATCGACCACAGAAGCAAGTGTGAGTGTATTCCAGACAAAGCTGGCACTGTTCGACACACAACAGATGATTTGCCACGCTCGTCATAACAGAAACATTTGTCTGTGTGCCAATCAAACAATGCCAACTTCACACAAACATTCCCTCTCTTTCCAGCGTGATGAAATATTGATGTGCTGTGTGTTGGATTTTCTTGCGCTCTGTTAAAGGTCTTTGAAGGGAAATGAGGTCACGGCGTTAAATACGGCCTTCACTTCAAAGCGCATCAGATCTCGCCTCATAAATATTCATACAACGCTCGCAGAATGATCCGGAGAGAACTTCAGTGTGAAGCGTCAGAATAAACGCTGGCGCGTCTGCCTTCATTAAAACTACACGCACAGGTCAAACACACCGCTCATGTCACGCGGTCATTAAACTCTCATTTGCATCCTCATTTAAATAACTAATGAGCTAATGCTCAAACTTAAACGGAGACAAAAACAACTGAATATTGTGCTGAAAATGAGGTTTTAAGATTTCTATCGTCTTGTTCAATCAAGTAGTTCCATGTAAACACAACTACACTATTAAAGGGGCCGTTCCCTTTAAAACATCTTATTAATTTAAAATACAGACACAAAAACAGAACAAGGGAAATATCACTTATGAGCAGAAGATTTTTATCAAGCTGTAAAAAGTGTGAAATATTATTTAATTGTGTGTATTTAGGACACATGAAATTAACCTCAGCAAGACAAAGGAGTCGGTCGTTTTATTTGAAAAGCATTAAAAATGTCTGTAACAAGTTCGCAAAGAGGTGAAAAGGGCAAGCGGGAGATGGTGAATCCAACTCAAACGGTATTTTTATTACAACACAGTCTCTGGGTGTGTGTGGGTATCTCACTCTCCCCCTCATGGCGTCTGCCTCGCCCTTAAAACCGTCTCCAACTCTCACTGCAATGATAAACAGCTGTTAGAGGCAATCATTGACAGGTGATGACCCTTACCGTTATAATCTCCTGATCTCACTCTCAATTCACAAGCTGGCACTTAACCACGCCCCCATCACCACATACCCCCACTGCCCGACTCAGGCCAGGAGCCATCCGGCCTGCATCTGCACCCCAGCCTGTAGACCACCTCGAACTTAAACGGCCGAAGAGCCAGACACTAATGTGTGATCCATGCATTGTATCCTTCATGCGATGGAGCTACTGGAGTGGGGCATAGTCCAAACAGGGGGTGAAAGTCTATGCCAAGAGGTAGTGCCGAAGGGTGAGGACTGCCCACTTGATGGGCAGACACTCCTTCTCAATGGCAATGTACCTCGCCTCAAAAAGCTTCTGGCTGATGTACAGCATCAGGCGCTCCTCCTCTTGACCACCTGGGACAACACGGCTCCCAACACCCTGCCTGACGCATCGGTCTGTAAAACAAAAGGGAAAGCAAAATCCGGAAAGACCCGCCACAAAGCGCAGCTTTCACCTGCATAAAAGCCTGTTGACATGGCTACGACCACTGTACCGGGTCTGGAGCTACCATATTAGTGACATCAGTCAGTGGGCTGGTGATGTCCGAATATTTAGACATGAACCTACGATAATAGCCAGCAAGCCCCAGGAACTACCTCACCTCCTTTTTGGTCTTGGGTCTCAGGCAGGCCGCAATCGCTGCAGTTGAATCAATTTGGGGAAGCACCTGCCCGTGACCCAAGTGGAACCCCAGATACCGTACCGCCACCCATTCAATTGCACACTTCTTGGGTTTGCCATGAATCCTCCCAATCACAACTACCTCAGAACTGCCCTCAGATGCTGCATGTGCTGCTGGCCAATCTTTATTGTATATAATCATGTCATCCAGGTAGACAGCGGCGTACGCAGAGTACGGTCTGACGACTCTGTCCATAAGGCGCTGAAACATAGCCAGGGCCCCAAACAAACTGAATGGGTCACGAATTGTTGCAAGCCAAACGGTGTGGAAAAGGCCGTTTTCTCACGGGACATTGGTGTTAAGGGGATCTGCTAATATCCCTTTGTCAAATCTAGCTTCAAATAAAAGCAAGCCATGCCCAACCAATCAAGCAGTTTGTCAATAATGTAACTGCTGGCGAATCGTGCCCAAGATTAGCAGATGGGTGAGGCGGGGACTAACCACCACCTCGACACTAAGCTTTGTCCCAAATAGTCAGCATCACTACTGGATAACCGTGGATATCACCATGCACACATCTCATCTTCACCCTATGACTAGCACCCAAAGCATTGTCTTGAAACAGGCATTGATCAATCCACCAAGACTTGGCCTGTACCCACAGGTATTTGGTACATCCCTGCTCAATCGGGGGTGGCCTGTGGAGCGTTGGGGACCTGAACCAATGTCCCTACCTCCATCACCGGGCATTGATCCTGGAAATGCCCAGGCTCCCCGCAGCTCCAGCAAACAGGCCCAGTCTTCATGCCCACGCCCACAGCAGTGGACTCACCAATCTGGTAGTGAGAGTGGAGAGGCACAGAGGAAACCAGCGGGTGGTGGAGCCCCCGAAGCCGATGAGCTGGTTTGGGAGGGGGAATACCTTGTTTCTGGGGAGGAGGAATAGGATGGGAGGAAGGGAAGAGAAGGGGAGACAGGAGAGAGAGAATGGTCTTAGGGCTCGCTGGCTCCCAAATATGCCACCATGTGGCCCTCTGCCAGCTGGATGGCCATTTGAAGCGAGGTCGGGTGGTGGCACTGGACCCACCCCACTATCCCTCTCGGGTCGATCACAGCCCCAACGTCGCATTGCTCAGCCAGCAAGCACCTCTGCCAGGAATCCCGGAGCTGCTGGGTGAAGGCAAACAGGTAGCCATGCTTGCCCATGGTCAGCGAGTGGAAGTGTTGGCGCTGTTGCTCAGGTGTCCGGCCAAACCGTTGCAGGATGGCTTTCTTCAAGTCAGCATATACCAGGAGGTTCTCTGTAGGTAACTGCAGCACCACGAGTTGGGCTTGCCCGGACAACAGAGATATTAAAGGACCACCCACTGGGAGCTCGGCCATCCGCAGGCCACCGCCATCGACTCAAAGAGGTCCAGGAAGGCCTACGGATTGTCTTGGGGGCCCATCTTGACAAGCGAAACATGGGGCGGGGCGGTCATGGGTTCTGGGGTTGCAGCGGCAGCCCCCTCCTGGGGTAGCAAGCTCCAGAGCACCTGCCGGTTCTCCGCTTGGGCCTGGTAGAGTGTGATGAACCGTTGCTCCTGTTCTGCACCCAGCTCGAGGAGGGCCTGATGCAGTGACTGGTGGATGCTTCCTCCTAAATCCCGGGTTTCAGCACCAGTGTAACTAGTTTGCAAAGAAGTGAAAGGAGGAAGCGGGAGACGGCGAATCAATCTCAAAAGGCATTTTTATTTTAAAACTCAAAACCATGCTTTTCAGCGGCAACAATTCAACAACCCCTTAAATCCGTCTACAACTCTCACTGCAATGACAAACAGCTGTTAGAGACAATCGTTGACAGGTGATGATCCTTACGTTCTCATCTCCCAATCTCGCTCTCCATTCACAAGCTCGACCTCGCCCCAAACCACCACAATGTCATTTCGATCAATGTCATTTCCAGCACAGAATTCTATTAAACACAGCCCAGAATTTAAGATGTACTGGAAATGAATTTATGACTTGAATGAGATAAATCTCCTGTGATGCATGAACTGATGGACATTGACGGCAGACAAATTAAATCAACTAGTGAGAGTGTGAAAAATGAGACTTTACTTTCTAGAAGTCCAGAGTTATAAAAGTGCCTGAAGTTGAGGAAACACCCGTACATATAATATAATATACATACAATCAAGAAGAGAAGTGTTCAATCATGTACAGCAATACTTCTGGAAGAAATCATGTTGTTATTACTGGTTAAGCTCCGGTACATGAGCAGATCTTGAGTTCAGTGTGAGATATATGAGATGCTCAACATCTACACAACTCACATGTATTATTAAAACACACACACACACACACACACACACACACACACATACACACACACACACACACACTCTCTCTCAGAGGAGCAGCTGGCTGCTCAGCAGGAGATAGACAGATAGAGAGAGAGACAGTGCTTATAGAATTTATCCTTCCTAAACACACATACACACACACACACACACACCACATTTAGTTTCATTTTTAGCTCCTACACACCTGAACACCTACAAAACGCTCTTATGTGAAAAGCCCACCTACACACACTCTCTCGTTTACACACACACACACACACACACACGCTGTAAGCATACAGCTCAGCAGATCTTATGTAATGATTATATGTGGGCTGTGACACTCATCATGCTAACAGACCACTGAACACACACACCTATATGACACAATTCATCTGTACGATTACACTCAGAAGTATTTGAACATCAGCAGCAGCAGAGACGTGATGATGACCTCCTGTAAACTGAACACATGACAGAACCACAGAATATATGAGGACCAACAGTCTTTAGTTGTTGACAGCACATGTGTGTTCAGTGTTATAATCATTTCACACAAGAGTTTAATGGTAATGTAACACCTCCACTAAACATCTGACACATTTCTATTGTACAGACGAAGTTTAGAACACCAGAACTTGTGATTCTAGAACATGAGCATCAGTGTTCGGTGATTCTACAACTCTAGATCTCAGGAGACCAGCTGAACAGATGTGATATTTCTCTCTGCCAATGTTTGTCATCTGCTGCAGACTGAAACGTTTATTCCTGAGGGGGTCTAACAATTAAAGTTGCTCTCATTCAATCACATCTCAACTCAGAATCACCTCATCTCATCTCATCTCAAATCATCACATCACATCTTACCTTATCACATGTCATTACATCTCACCTCATTACATCACATCACATCACATGCTTTCACATCTTCCCTCATCACATCTCATCTGAGCTCATCTTATCTCTCATCACCTCATCCCATCAGATCTTACCTTATCATATCACATCACATGCGTTCACATCTTACCTTATCTCACCTCACCTCATCACATCACATCTCATCTCATCTCATCACATCTTATCTCTCATCACCTCATCCCATCAGATCTTACCTTATCACATCTCATCACATCTCACCTCATTACATCACATGCATTCACATCTTCCCTTATCTCATCCAATCAGATCTTACCTTATCACATCATATCACCTTCTCATATCCTATCACATCTCATCTCACCTCATCACATCTTATCTCTCATCACGTCAGATCAGATCTTCCCTTATCACATGTCATCTCATCTCACCTCATTACATTACATCACATGCGTTCACATCTTCCCTTATCTCATCACATCTTAACTTATCACATCTCACCTCATCTCATCACATCTTACCTATTCACATCATTAAAATTCACCTCACTACATCACATAACATCTCATCAAATCTTACCTTATTAAATCACATGCCATCACATCAAATCTAGCTGTCCTCTTATTACATTGCATAACATCTGATCCCATCTCAACTTTTTACATCACATCTTACCTTATCAATTCGTATCACATCACATCTTATCTTTCATCACCTCATCCAATCAGATCTTACCTTATCATATCACATCTCATCTGAGCTCATCTTATCTCTCATCACCTCATCCAATCAGATCTTACCATATCACATCTAATCACATCTCACCTCATTACATAACATGCATTCACATCTTCCCTTGTATCATCACATCTTAACTTATCATATCACATCTCATCTCACCTCATCACATCTTATCTCTCATCACCTCATCCCATCAGATCTTACCTTATCATATCACATCACATGCGTTCACATCTTACCTTATCTCACCTCACCTCATCACATCACATCACATCTTATCTCTCATCACCTCACCCCATCAGATCTTACCTTATCATATCACATCTCATCTGAGCTCATCTTAACTCTCATCACCTCATCCAATCAGATCTTACCATATCACATCTAATCACATCTCACCTCATCTTACCTCATTACATCACACCTTAACTTATCACATTATATCACATCTCACCTCATCACATCTTATCTCTCATCACCTCACCCCATCAGATCTTACCTTATCATATCACATCTCATCTGAGCTCATCTTATCTCTCATCACCTCATCCAATCAGATCTTACCATATCATATCACATCTCATCTGAGCTCATCTTATCTCTCATCACCTCACCCCATCAGATCTTACCATATCACATCTAATCACATCTCATCACATCTCACCTCATTACATCACATCTTAACTTATCACATTATATCACATCTCACCTCTTCACATCTTATCTCTCATCACCTCATCCCATCAGATCTTCCCTTATCACATCTAATCACATCTCATCTGAGCTCATCTTATCTCTCATCACCTCATCCAATCAGATCTTACCATATCACATCTAATCACATCTCACCTCATTACATAACATGCATTCACATCTTCCCTTGTATCATCACATCTTAACTTATCATATCACATCTCATCTCACCTCATCACATCTTATCTCTCATCACCTCATCCCATCAGATCTTACATTATCATATCACATCACATGCGTTCACATCTTACCTTATCTCACCTCACCTCATCACATCACATCACATCTTATCTCTCATCACCTCACCCCATCAGATCTTACCTTATCATATCACATCTCATCTGAGCTCATCTTAACTCTCATCACCTCATCCAATCAGATCTTACCATATCACATCTAATCACATCTCACCTCATCTTACCTCATTACATCACATCTTAACTTATCACATTATATCACATCTCACCTCATCACATCTTATCTCTCATCACCTCACCCCATCAGATCTTACCATATCACATCTAATCACATCTCATCTGAGCTCATCTTATCTCTCATCACCTCATCCAATCAGATCTTACCATATCACATCTAATCACATCTCACCTCATCTCACCTCATTACATAACATGCATTCACATCTTCCCTTGTATCATCACATCTTAACTTATCATATCACATCTCATCTCACCTCATCACATCAAATCTCTCATCACCTCATCCCATCAGATCTTACCTTATCATATCACATCACATGCGTTCACATCTTACCTTATCTCACCTCACCTCATCACATCACATCACATCTTATCTCTCATCACCTCACCCCATCAGATCTTACCTTATCATATCACATCTCATCTGAGCTCATCTTATCTCTCATCACATCATCCAATCAGATCTTACCATATCACATCTAATCACATCTCACCTCATTACATAACATGCATTCACATCTTCCCTTGTATCATCACATCTTAACTTATATCACATCTCATCTCACCTCATCACATCAAATCTCTCATCACCTCACCCCATCAGATCTTACCTTATCATATCACATCTCATCTGAGCTCATCTTATCTCTCATCACCTCATCCAATCAGATCTTACCATATCACATCTAATCACATCTCACCTCATCTTACCTCATTACATCACACCTTAACTTATCACATTATATCACATCTCACCTCATCACATCTTATCTCTCATCACATCAAATCTCTCATCACCTCACCCCATCAGATCTTACCATATCACATCTAATCACATCTCATCTGAGCTCATCTTATCTCTCATCACCTCATCCAATCAGATCTTACCATATCACATCTAATCACATCTCACCTCATCTCACCTCATTACATAACATGCATTCACATCTTCCCTTGTATCATCACATCTTAACTTATCATATCACATCTCATCTCACCTCATCACATCAAATCTCTCATCACCTCATCCAATCAGATCTTACCATATCACATCTAATCACATCTCACCTCATCTTACCTCATTACATCACATCTTAACTTATCACATTATATCACACCTCATCTCATCACATCTTATCTCTCATCACCTCATCCCA
>NC_068323.1:276820-284320 GCF_025860055.1 Xyrauchen texanus | reverse complement strand
CATCTACAAAGTTTTACTCTGATTTACAGCAGCGTATGATTCAGACTGTGGATCAGGATCTCAAATCTGAATCAAAATCCAAATTCCTGAATCTGAAGGTCCCAAAACTGACTGAACACTGTGTGTGTGTGTGTGTGTGTGTGTGTGTGGTGGGGTCTCTTTGCAATTCTTTAAATCACACGCACACACACACACACACACACACACACACACACACAGTGTGACCCGCCCCACCCAGCAGGCATTTCTCAGGCTCTGTTGAGGTCGTCATGACGACTCACTGCTTAACAAAAGCATTTCTCAACGGCATTATTCACACACAAGAGAAAAGAGCCTGAAAGAAGAAATGGAGGAGGGGAGAGAGAGAGAGACAGATGGAGAGAGAGAGACAGTTTTCTGAAGGTGATGTCAGAAGGAGGTGAAGTTTGTCACAAACTTCCAAACCTCCAAAACTGACCGTCAAGTCAAGAGAGTGATATTGTGCTGTGGCTGGAGTCAGATGTGGGGTTTCAGGTGAAGATGGTGTAACAGCACACATGATGGATCATTCATGTCGAGCACAAACGGAAGTTCACATGTACGAGTAAGAGTAGGGGAGGTGACCCAGTTAAGCCCACTTACTGCGTAAATAATAAACTGACAGAAATCTGTTGTTACAGAGGAAATCACACATTTTATTGTATATTTGACTTTTTATTTGGAGCCAAGTATATTTGGGACCATGTTTGGTGGCCATTATGGAAGATGCTCCCAAACTTCAGTTTTTATGACCTCAATAAAGCCATTTTCTGTAGTGCGATGATTCATAAACGAATGATATTATTTATTTTATAGTATTTGAAAAGATGGATTTGATGAGTATCTGGAGTGAGTGCAGGACACGTCTGATAAATGAATAAAACCGCTGATAAACACGTGAAAATATTTAAGAAGCTTCTTTGTTTTTTGTTTTTCTCCCCAATCTGTAACGGCCAATTCCCAATGTGCTCCAAGTTCTCGTGGTGGCGTAGTGACTCGCCTCAATCCGGGTGACAGAGGATGAATCTCAGTTGCCTCCGTGTCTGAGACCGTCAATCCACGCATCTTATTGAGCGTGTTACCGTGGAGACGTAGTGCATATGGAGGCTTCACGCTATTCTCACCACACGCCCCACCGAGAGCGAGAACCACATTATAGCGACCACGAGGAGGTTACCCCATGTGACTCTACCCTCCCTAGCAACCGGGACAATTTGGTTGCCCCATGTGACTCTACCCTCCCTAGCAACCAGCCCAATTTGGTTACCCCATGTGACTCTACCCTCCCTAGCAACCGGCCCAATTTGGTTACCCCATGTGACTCTACCCACCCTAGCAACCGAGCTAATTTGGTTGCTAAGGAAACCTGACTGGAGTCACTCAGCACTCCCTGTATTCAAACTCACGACTCGCGCTGAGATACACAGACTCCGGCATTTAAGAAGCTTCTGGTGCTCAGTCTGTAACTTTATTTTCATGTGGGTTCATAAGAACGTGCCTTTGAAGAGCCTGTAGAAGTTCATGTTAAACTGAATTCATTAACTCCAAATACAGGAGGAGGAAATTAAATATGTCATTAACTGGTTCTGATGTTTGAGGTCCAAAACAACAATCCAAACTGAGGTGAGAAATGTGAAGCATTTAATGTTTAAAAGCATATTAGTGTCATTGGGAACACGTGTGCGCTTAAACGTTCATTATAAGCCATCTGCAGTTTAATAAAGTAACTTCATCAGTTTATGAAAAAACAAATGAGAGATTCATCATAGTGAAACACGGTGACCATTTATACAAGAAACATGTAAAAGTGGCTTAACTGGTCATTTCTGATGATCGACTGGACAAACAGCACTTAATATAAACCTTTCTTCTTAAAGTCTTAAACTACAAGACAAACGTACTCCTTTCATGAGGGTAGTATTTCTTCAGTTCAAAGCATTGTGCTGGAAAACATGTGAGCTTAAATTACACAGAACAATGTTCTGTCACATATTCTGTGCAGAACTCACAACACGGTGTTCTGCGGTTCGGGCACTCGAGGAGCAGAATTCCCCGCTGCAGTGTGTAAGTTCCTTCTTAAGGGTGTAGAGTTTTCCATGAGTGACACGGCTAGGGAATATTCACCTGTTCATATTCGCTCTTCTGACTGCGACACACACTACCACAGTTTTGTGATACGCTTGTTGAGCAGGGGTGCATGAATATCCCAGTCCACATCTGCACACCGGGAACATTCCCGGTTCTCCCTATCGCTAGTGCACCCTGACCAACGTGACGCACATGTGCCGATGACTAAATGACGAAGACATCGAATCGTACCAGCACGTGGAAAACCGAAGTTTTGCTCAAGTATCTTGTCATTTTTAATCTCGAAACATACTCTACGCAAATACGTGACGCAGACGCTTCTAGCTACGCACACTGGATTTCGTGCGTAGTTGCGTGTTAAAATGTGTCAGGCTGCTACGCATTACACAACGCAAGTGTGCGTTGCATTCTCAATGTTGCCACACGGAGCGCTATAGCGAGATTAGTGTGAACTATCCGCACTTTTGACCGCTGGATTATAAATGTGTGTTTAAACTGGTGTTTGCGCGAGTAACATGAACCCGCGAGTATTCCCGCTTCTCTTCCGGAAAAGGACAGGAGGCGGGGCTTCTACGACTTGGTTCATATTAAAGATCGACCAATAGCTGGAATCAAGTAGTCACGCATATTTTCAGAACTTACGAGGTCGTCCAACTTCCTCGCTCACTTTCCTCCGAGCGATGTCTTTATTCGTCCGGTCTCTGCACATGTGTGACGTCGTGTCGTACAATTCCGTGTGTCCACACACCGCTACAACAATCATCCATTTCTCCAGATTTATTCTGCTACTACGTCAGTGACATCCGGACAATCTCAATGCTGATTGGCTTTCACAACAACGCATCATGCGAATTTCTAGCTCGAGTTGAAAAATTAAAACTCGTGGTAATGCGCGAATGTAACAATTTTGCGTGTTCGAGTAGTGTCTATTTGCATCTTTGCATTGACTTTGTATGTAATCGTGCCACGCAAAACGCTCACTTTGCATTGTATGTGAACGCTACAAGTCAACTACTGTCATGGCGGAGCAACAGATGAAGAGAATCAATATATTTATAGCAACTAATAACACATCCAGATTAACTCTTTCCCCGCCAGCGTTTTTAAAAAAAGTTGCCAGCCACCGCCAGGGTTTTTGACGATTTTCGCTAAACTTTAATGGCCCGCAGAATATTTTCTTCCATGAATATATGAAGATGCTATATATCAAAATAAAGATCTGAGCCTCTGCTTTTAGGCAAAAAAAACGATTTTATTTTATCTTCATTTGTTCTTTTTTTATTGCGACTTGAACAGAGGTCGGTTTTGTCAAAAACAACATTTCGGACAAAAAGCTGAGAAAAAGGCATTTTTATCAAACAAGTGCTTTAGTATTAGTATGGTGTTCCACTTCACGTTTGAGACGATCGCAGTCTGTTTCTTTGATCAAAGAGTTGCGTACTCTTTCAAAACATGCGTGCGGGTCTTCCTTACCGTATACCACCTAAAACACGGATACCCGGAAAATTCCGTGTTTGGCGGGGAAAGAGTTAATGGCGCAGATGTTTGAAGGGAACTCTATCGCCCCCTTGAGTACTGACTTACAGAAACTCAAAAAACATGTATGTCGTATTTACAAATGTATAAAATACGTCACAATCAAGCTGTAAGACTTCAAGTGACTGATCTAGAGTCAGTTTAAGACACTAGGCCAGAGTATCCCAAAGAATGCTAATTCTCTCATCATTGACACATGCTTACATTGTTCTGAATCATTCTTCTGTGAAACACAAAAGGAGATGCTAGTCAGTGCTAGTGAATGTGTCGTTCTGCTTAACATCTTTTGTGATGTGCGGAAGAAAGAGTTTATGGCAGGATCAGTCTAACATGCACACTGTTGTAGCACTTAACACAAATCCCGTCTCACTATCTCATCACTGACGGCTTTACTGTTAATTTACAGCGGATTTACCGCGCCAGAGAAAGACACATCATAATCTTTCATAATCTCTCCATCAGATGCATGAAACACCGTAATCTGAACTGCACACAAACCCAACGATACGCCAGCAGAATAACTAACACCGCAGTGAGCGCATCAGAAGTCATCATAGGCGAGTTCAGCAAACACATGCCTCTACATCTCACGCAAAGTGTTTCTTCAGTACATGCGGACAGGCCTCGTTTTTGCCCGTCATCTGCACATGTGCCTGCCGCTGTACTGAAGACTTCACAAAGCCGTCGTAGTGCGCATGAGTTGAACGGGTCCGTATGGACTCGTGGCCAACGGAGTATACTTCAATCGTCACAAGATGAAACGGTACATGCCAAACATCGAACTCTGTTAGCAGGGTTTCAAACAGGAAACTGTAAGGTACTGAATCCATAGTCTACTTTTATTAGCGAGTTGCTGTCTATGTCCAGCAGTCCAGATCAGTCACTTATGAGGTGCACGTCAGCACGGATCCAGCCTGAGAAGGCAACTCATTAATGAAATCATTAGACAGCAAGACAGCCCACTGGGATTGGGAACAGAACCTGTCTCTCTGTCTGTCTCCCAGTAGATCTCAGCACATCTCTAATAAACTCCAGACTGGATTAATCGGACTGATATAAACGAGTTCAGTCAGTGCAAACACTTTTATTTGTCATTACTCTGAAACACAGATATTTAACATCAAACCCGTCGCTGAACACACACACACACACACTTCCTGTCAGCAGTATTTTTATCTTGATTCTTCTCTGCGTGGGCACTGACACACTCCTCAGCAGGTGTGATGTGAGCGGTGTGTGCTGCTCTCTGATTGGCTGACACAGAGCACCAGCTGTTACACATGTATGAATCAATCTATAACACACACACAGAGCTCATGTGTCAGGAGGCTCTTCCTCCTTCATTAAGAGCACTCTAGAGACTCAACCGTACAAAACAAAACCATCGGCCCAGGCTAACGAACGCTAACGATCCTCATGGCAATCTGGAGCAGGTCTGAATTGACCTTTGACCCTTAAGCATCATCATAGAAGTACCAGACTGAAAGAATGTTTATGTTTGAACTAACCCTTAATAAACAAGGAAGAGAGACTTTCATTAAAGTCTCTGAACGAGCAACATCTGAGCTATAGCGTTGAAGCTCTCCTCGTATATTACTGCATGTACACTATTAAACTTGATCTTATTAACAGGATTGACTGTGAGCAAGGGTTTCTGTCAGTACTCATAAAATCTACAGGAGAGCAGTGATATATTGCTGTGGTCTTGGCTTTGTCTCATATTAATTGGCCAGTAATGCATCTTTCTTTCAGAACGAACTAAAATCACCCAAAAGCATCCAAGCGTGTTTCCCAGGAGACCGTCCATCCGTCCAGTCACGCAATCATGCAAAGATGGACCACTATACATTCATGACTAAATGTTGATCTGAATTACAGCAGACATGAGCCATTTCAATGACAAATAACCTGAAGGAAATGGAGAGACCTACTAAACCAACATTTGCATCCTCTGAGGGACACGGTAGAACATTCACTCGATCATTTATTAATACTGAACCACTGTATGTAGGAGCAAGGGTCATATATTATACATCAGAGTACTACACGATCAACCTCCAAACACAGAGATGTCACGCAAGGATTCAACGCTACAAAACTGCTGCGGAGGAAAGATGGGGTTTGCTTTGAGGTGCAGAAACAAACAGGTTCTTACCAGAGACGGAGATCTTCATTGACGCCTCTAGAGGCCTGTTGTTGTCGAGGGCTCGGCTGAGACGGATCTCTCCGGTGCTTTGGTTCAGAATCACCAAATTCAGCTCATTTCCTGCTTCAAAGCTGTAGTGGAGCTGATCCGAGACGTCAGGGTCATGGGCCGGGATTCGCCCGATGACCCCTGAAGGAAAACTGTTAGTCTTATCAGTCACGTAGTTATTGAATAAGATCTGGAAGTTCTTCAGGACGGGGACGTTATCGTTCTTATCAATGAGTTTGATGTGGACTGTGGCTCTGCTTACCAGAGGGGCGGAGGTGGCCTGAACCACGATAACATAATCTGAACGCGTCTCGTAGTCGAGATCAATAAGAGCGGTGAGCTCTCCTGAGAAGATGTCCAGTTGGAAGATCTCAGGGATGTTGCCCTCCACGATTTGGTACATGATCTGGGCGTTGGTACCTTCGTCTGGGTCGGATGCAGAGATGTGGGCCACTACGAGCCCGATGGGGCTGTTCTCGTCCACAAAGATATCAAACTCATCTTTCTCAAACACAGGCGGGTTGTCATTTACATCTAAAATGGTCACCTGAATGTCCACGGGCGTCTTGAGCGCCGGAACGCCTTTATCCACCGCAAACACTTGGAGATTGTAGATGGGGGTGTTTTCTCGATCAAGACGTCGCAGTGTTCGGACAATCCCTGATGTGGACTCGATGATGAAGTCGCCGTCACCGTCTTCTCCGCCCTGGAAGGTGTAGAACACTCGCCCATTGAGGCCAGAGTCTCGGTCAGTTGCAGACACCTGTAAAACACTGGTGAACACCGGTATGTCCTCCATGACGGAGCCCAAGTAACGGTCCCGGAGGAACACAGGCGAGTTATCGTTCACGTCATTCACCAGGATCTCCAGGTATGTGGTGTCGGATTTCTGTGGGATGCCATTGTCGCGAGCTGTGATGGCTAGCGTGTATGAAACCTGATCCTCGTAGTCAAGATCCATTTGGGTGGTGATGGCACCACTGTCTGGGTCGATATTAAACTGCGGGATGCTGTCGTCCATGAAGTACGTAATCCGAGCGTTCTCACCCGTGTCCTCGTCAGTTGCGCTTATCATTACCACAGTGGTGCCAACGGGCCGGTCTTCATTGACGTTGACCGTGTAATGAGAACTTTGGAAAACAGGCCTGTGTGTGTTGGCGTCCGTGACGTTGACGTAAACCTTGGCCGTATCAAAGCGTGTACCATCAGACGCTGTGACGGTGAGGACATACTGCCTTTCCAGTTTGTAGTCCAGCGGTAGAGCGAGTGTAATCAGCCCTCCGCCACTCTGACTAGTGATGGAGAAACGGTTTCTTGTATTTCCACTAGAGATCTGATACGTCACTACACTATTTATATCCTGATCTACAGCGGACACTGTGACGACACTCATTCCAACGGCCGCATCCTCGTTCAGACGCATGTAGTAGGCCTTCTGAGTGAACTCAGGGTTGTTATCATTGACGTCTAGTATCGTCATGCTAATGCTAGCAGATGAGGACATGGCTGGCGATCCATGGTCTCGAGCTTCTACTCCGAAGTTATAGAAGTCCACACTCTCTCTGTCCAATTCCGATGCAACGACAATCCAGCCAGTGCTGTTGTTGATGGTAAATGGAAAGTTAGGCGTGGTCTCTGTTAGCAGATATTCAAGACGGGAATTA
>NC_068323.1:266820-271820 GCF_025860055.1 Xyrauchen texanus | reverse complement strand
CAGTTAAAATTAACGTATTTTTATTAACTAACATCAAAGATTAAAAAATGCATGTCTCAGTCAGTGGCTGACAACTTCAATTGTATTTTTTTATGCTTCAGGCCTATTTAAAAACCCAATTCAGATCGCAAATTTAACGAGAAAAATTAGGAAATGCAACAATATCCATCCAGGAAATAAAAGACACACATTAATACGCATATATTGCCTCAAACTGATATATTCCCATTGTGCTTAAATGACCACAGCTGAAGGAGAACGAGTAATTTGCAATAATGAGCAACTGTGTATTTGAGTGCCTTTTATCAGAGAGTATTTATTAGAGACGGGCCGCTTCAGTTCAAATGAATGGAGAAATCGGAACGCCCAACGGACATTGAAAGTCCCGCCTTACATGTAAAAGAGCCAATCACCTTTTAGATACAGACATCGCCTGTCAATCAACTGTAGTACGCGCATGCGCGTTAGTTATACAAGCTGAGAAAATCACATACTTTAGCGTAATACGAGGTACAGAAGCAACATTTATGATATCAATATTGTCATGTTTTATTTCTGATTTGAAATATGTTCTTTGCTCGTAATCTTGACCAACCGTTTGGGAGATTTTTGTCTTTCTCCATTCAAGTAGATAGGAGCTGCACTGTCATGACTGGAAATATTCTCCCGAGAGCGTCTCAGAGAGGCCCGACAGTGGACTGACTCGCTTGAGAGACTTTTATGCATCTGAAAGGTGCACTTGTTTAGTGTGGCCTTAGACTCACACTGACACCTAGTGGTGTGGAGCATCATTCAAACAACTGTTTCAGAGACTGATGCCACAGTAGAAATTCTACGATCTGAAAAAACAGCAAAACCTTTTAATAAACACATGCACAACAAAATTCGTTTTTCATATTTTTATTGTTGCTGGAGGCCCTACGACAACATAAACTGTAAGCTTTACAAAAACAGACCAAAACAAAAACGTGAGAAATTATGATCCATCCTGAAAACCACGAAACCGTCTGATGCTCTCCGATGGACAGAGACACGGAGGACAACGTTTGCTGTGTTTTACTTAATGAAACACACACACACACACACACACACACACACACCTGCGTTGACTCAAACAGAGTTTAATATTAACAGCAAGAATAATATTAATGGTCATAATACATGTATATATTTATATATTTAAATGTCCTCCGCCTCTCTTTGTGTATTTCTGACACGTATATGTGAAAGGGTGAAACTGCTTGTTCTCATATTCTGGTGGCTGTGGAGAAGCTCCGCCCCCACGGTGATGTCACAGAGCCAGTCAGACAGAAACAAGCCAGCTCTGTCTTAATACTACATGATTACAGACCCGAGAGACAGACAGGTGCAGTGAAACTTACAAAAACAAAAAGTGTCGCCTTTTCTCCTTTGATGGACAGACAGACAGCTGTGAGTGAGACGGACAGACAGAGAGTGAGACGGGTAGGTGTGGTCTCTAGCTTTGCTGTTTGCGTTGGCTAAGCGCAATCATCAGGTCGTTCTTCAGGGCATCCTGCTTCGATTTATCCGCCAGCGTCTGAACGCTCCTGAAAAACACCAGAACATTACAATGAGTCATTCCCATTCCGCCATTCCTTGTGCCGTCACTCAAATGTGGCATGTCACACATTCAAAGGTTTGGGTTAATATTAATGTTTTATTATGGTCTATAGGGTCATCACAGGTCCACCAGCATGCTCTCGCACACTATAAGAGCTTTGAATCCATCATGCCGTGTGTTCTGCATGTGCATACAGTATCTGAGGCCGTGTAGAGTCACAGCGACCGCTCGAGTCTTCTCAATCTGTTCCTCGATTCATCGACCCCTTCCAGAGACGCCAAACACGACTCGTGTGCTACGAGTGACTCAGTTTCATTGAACGGATTCGTTAAAACACGTTTACACAATCCTTTATTAAAACGTGCGTCTGCGAATCTACACGTCTAACAAAGAGACTCGAGTCTTTAGCAACCAGATGGGGTTACCTTAGCAACCAAGTAACAAATCAGATATCTCTGCACCAGAACATCGTAGAGACTTCTGGGTTGACTTATTTCACTCAGGATAGCAAGGAGCCATGTTAAGTATCACCCTGGTAACTGCCTAGCAACCAAATGGGGTTACCCTAGCAACGAAGTAGCAAAGCACATATCTGGGTACCTCAGCGAGTATTGACGCTAACTAGTCGAGAGTTTGAATTCAGGGCGTGCTGAGTGACTCCAGTCAGGTCTCCTTAGCAACCAAATGGGCCCAGTTGTTAGGGAGGCTAGAGTCACATGGGGTAACCTCCTCGTGGTCGCTATAATGTGGTTCTCGCTCTCGGTGGGGCGTGTGGTGATTTGTGTGTGGATGCCACGGAGAATGTGTGAAGCCTCCACACGCGCTACGTCTCCACGGTAACACGCTCAACAAGTCACGTGATAAGATGCGCGGATTGACGTCTCAGACGCGGAGGCAACTGAGATTCATCCTCCATCACCTGGATTGAGGTGAGTCACTACGCCACCACGAGGACTCGGAGTGCATTGGGAATTGGGCGTTACACATTGGGAGAAAAAAGAAAAGAGTTTCAATAACACCCATAAGTTATTGTCATGTGTACATCAGTCACTTTTACACATTCATAACAGTTCCGCCCCTTTTCATCATGATCTGCACGAATCACAAAAGTGACCGATTTGGTTTTGAAATGGCACATTAGCATCACTGATATACAGGAAATGTCATTGCTCATTGGGTTTATTTAGAGAAAAACATGCTTTAACTGGACTGTATGATGTTTTCATCACGAGCACAAAGGCGACAGTTCAAACCTACAAACTTGCAGTTACGAGTCCACAACTTAAAACCACTACACCACACATTCTGCTCATTCCCAAAACAAGCTCATTAATATTCATGAGCTGCACACAATGCACGTGCATGCAGTTAGTGTTCGCTGAGAGGTCAGATCAGGTCAAACACACACAGGCCTGTACCTTTGACCTCTGACCCTAGTCAATGTAGATCTGACGCTGGGTCAGAACCTGAGAGAGCTCGCGCTGCAGCTGACGATACTTTTGATTGTCAGGAAGAGACTCGATAGATCTGAAGCCACAGATGGATGGAAACACAAGACAGTCAGGATGAAGAGGGATTTGAGTGATCGAGTGCTTTTCTGGAACTAACCGAATGCATGAGAGGCGCTTGATCACTCATACGAGAATACACAAACAATATTGAGATCAATGATATTCCTCTGACACAGTAACATTTATTTGTGATCGTAGGACCTATAAAGGGTGTACTTCACTACTCTCTGAAACAATATCAATGTTTTATTACATACTTGTACAAATCCATATAAATATTTCAAATCAAATATATTTATTTGGATTTACGCAAACACAGGAAAAGTAGTAAATATTTCCCAGATAATATTGGAATCATTTCTTTGAGTACTTTATAAAAGCCATTATTGAAGTCATTGTGATATCAAGTTTTCCAAGAGGACCATCACATTTGGGGGTCCCCGTGTTAAAGCACTTGACTAAAGACCCGATGACGCCCATCCAGTGCAGAACAAGAGAACAGAGGAACACACAGAACCCAGCGACTCCTTCACGAGATTCACACACACCCTGCACAGAGAACACACACACTGTGTACACACACACACACACACCCTGCACAGAGAACACACACACTGTGTACACACACACACACACATCCTGCACAGAGAACACACACACACACACACACACACACACACCCTGCACAGAGAACACACACACTGTGTACACACACACACACACACACACACACACACCCTGCACAGAGAACACACACACTGTGTACACACACACACACACATCCTGCACAGAGAACACACACACACACACACGCACACACACACACCCTGCACAGAGAACACACACACTGTGTACACACACACACACACACCCTGCACAGAGAACACACACACTGTGTACACACACACACACACATCCTGCACAGAGAACACACACACTGTGTACACACACACACACACACGCACACACACACACCCTGCACAGAGAACACACACACACACACACACACACACACACCCTGCACAGAGAACACACACACTGTGTACACACACACACAC
Source organism: Xyrauchen texanus (assembly GCF_025860055.1). NCBI lineage: Eukaryota > Metazoa > Chordata > Actinopteri > Cypriniformes > Catostomidae > Xyrauchen > Xyrauchen texanus. Next base: position 267,669 of record NC_068323.1, on the reverse strand, counting down.
ATCCTGCACAGAGAACACACACACTGTGTACACACACACACACCCTTCACAGAGAACACACACACTGTGTACACACACACACACACCCTTCACAGAGAACACATACACTGTGTACACACACACACACGCACACACACACACCCTGCACAGAGAACACACACACTGTGTACACACACACACACGCACACACACACACCCTTCACAGAGAACACACACACTGTGTACACACACACACACGCACACACCCTGCACAGAGAACACACACACTGTGTACACACACACACACGCACACACACACACCCTTCACAGAGAACACACACACTGTGTACACACACACACACGCACACACACACACCCTTCACAGAGAACACACACACTGTGTACACACACACACGCACCCTGCACAGAGAACACACACACTGTGTACACACACACACACACACACCCTGCACAGAGAACACACACACTGTGTACACACACACACACACACACACACACACCCTGCACAGAGAACACACACACTGTGTACACACACACACACACACACACACACACACCCTGCACAGAGAACACACACACTGTGTACACACACACACACACACACACCCTGCACAGAGAACACACACACTGTGTACACACACACACACACACCCTGCACAGAGAACACACACACTGTGTACACACACACACACGCACACACACACTGTGTACACACACACACACGCACACACACACACACACCCTGCACAGAGAACACACACACTGTGTACACACACACACACACATCCTGCACAGAGAACACACACACACACACACACACACACATCCTGCACAGAGAACACACACACT
>NC_068323.1:254320-264320 GCF_025860055.1 Xyrauchen texanus | reverse complement strand
TCAACACTGGACTCGTTTAATGAACACAAGCTGTTGGTATGTGTAACGTGTGCTGGCCGGACGTCACCGGTGTCACTCCGGTACCTGTCTGGTGAGACTGCCGCCCAGGTTCATGGTTCCAGAGCCGGTTTTGGTGGTCTGCAGCCACAGCATGACGGTGGATGTGAGTTTATAATGAGCCGTACGGCCGCTGGATTTCTCCTGAAACACACCGTTGCACATCTTCACATGCAGCACTTTTCTTAAACTCCCTTATAGTGACAAATATCATGAATCTGGTTTAATGCATGCGTCAGTGTGTAATATTTACAGCATTTCCAAAAATCAAAATCCCAGAGGAACCAGAACCGTAATCCGGTTAATGCATTTACTTAAGCACATAACAGCAGACTCTGATTAATAGCGGCTGTTCTGGGTTGAGACCTCACCTGCACCTCCACCACATGGATGGAGTCCCAGCATCCTTTGATCTTCTTGGATCCGTCACCTGCTTTCTTAATGAGGATGACTCCAGCGAAGCCGTGATCCAGATCCCATAGATACACGGAGGAAACCCCGCCCTCAAAATACCTGTCAGAGGAGCAGAACGTGTCAATCACCAGCAGCCGACCAATCAGAACACCTGCGGCTCAAATACTCACAGATCTCGGTACTGGTCGAAGGCGTTGTTGGCTTCCACCTCCAGCTTACGCAGGCGAGCAGACGGCATGGCACCATCGTCTATCGGCGGCTCGTATTTATTACTCCAGGGAGATCTGAGACGGACAGATGATATCATACAGCACTGAACATTACACGGTAATACAGACGACAATTCACCCAGTTATGAGACAACAACGTGACAATACACCAGCAGAATTATGCTTCCTTTCAGCTGCAGTTCTGGTTCTGACCTGTAGGAGTCGCCATCGCGGTTATAATCACACAGCAGATAGTCTTTTCCCACCACTTTATCACGAGCGATCTTCAGAGGCTGATCCACCGACGACAACAGATCCTCACACAGACCGGGCACCTGCACACACAATACATGATTTACTGACCTACAGGAAGTGAACGCATCACATCTCATTATTTCAGCATCAACAGTTACACACAGTGAAATCATTTCCTCCAGTGTGACACACTGACCGTCGAGTGACTGACCGGTACAGTAATACACGCTAACAACTGACCGGTACAGTAATACACGCTAACAACTGACCGGAGACACGCAGAGAGATTCAGTAGTAATTAATCTCTAATGTAGCGTTCACATATAAATGCTGGATTCAGCAGAACTTGGCAAAGAATATTTAAAAACACATCGTTGGGCTCTTTTCCTAAACCTAGTGAAGCGTCTGAAGACAGGAAGGTTGTTAGCGGTGTAAAAATCGATTAATTATAAATGTAATCTTTGAGTCATGCTAATTTCATACACTATTAAAATGTGGTCAAACCATTAAATACAAAAGATAAACACATCCTCTCCTTGCACACGTGTACACAAACATATGTTTCTACAAATGACATGAATGAGTGAAGAATATCGAGACGTTTTCTCAGGGATTCACCACGTGACCTGGACTCCGCCGTAGTCACGTGACCAATAAATGGCTACATACATGCTGGACATGACCGCTGACTTTGATTTGAGGGACAAAAGTTTTTGTGAAGAATTTCAGCTTTTAATGAGACTTCATTAGTTACATCACATGACCGTTCCTAATGACTCGAGCTCACTAGAGTTTAGAGCCACAGCGTTGAGGAAAGGTATCAGAAAACACTGACCAGGTCGATGAGGTCACTGAGGTTCTTCTCGATCTGTTGTGGAGGCAAACGCCTCATGAGGTCCAGAGCACAGTCCAACTGCTGGTCATTCTACATGGAGACAGAGACATGTAACATGTTATTACATTACCACAGAGAGAAGCAGTATACATGGACGGAACCGTTACACACACACAGATCTGTACTCCTCACCCCTGCTCTGGGACGGGGTTCTGTTAAGGGTTTACCGTCTGTGTGCTGCTGATGTTTCAGAGTGTTAATGCAGAAGAGGTCAATATCAGCCCTCTCTGATGTCTTTAATAAACATCAGCCTTTGTTCAGTCAAGTGTTTCTGATACAGACTGGATCTTCACTACAAACATGTCTGAATCTCATAAAAGATGTAATTATATATTTAATTACAGAATTAATCTATATGAATATAATAATGAGCAAAACAGTCAAACACTAAACTGAACAAATACTCCAGCCAACGAACAGTAAACCTCCCAAATATCCTCAACAGTAGCACACACACTCAATAATCACCGTAAACTCTTACACAAAAGCCCTCAAACACTACCCCCCAAAAAAAAAACTGGTGTTGTAGGGTTCAGTGTTGTGTTTTGTAGTGATGTTGTAGGGTTCAGTGTTGTGTATTTTAGTGATGTTGTAGGGTTCAGTGTTGTGTTTTGTAGTGATGTTGTAGGGTTCAGTGTTGTGTTTTGTAGTGATGTTGTAGGGTTCAGTGTTGTGTATTGTAGTGTTGTTGTAGGGTTCAGTGTTGTGTATTGTAGTGATGTTGTAGGGTTCAGTGTTGTGTATTGTAGTGTTGTTGTAGGGTTCAGTGTTGTGTATTGTAGTGTTGTGTATTGTAGTGTTGTTGTAGGGTTCAGTGTTGTGTATTGTAGTGATGTTGTAGGGTTCAGTGTTGTGTATTGTAGTGATGTTGTAGGGTTCAGTGTTGTGTATTGTAGTGTTGTTGTAGGGTTCAGTGTTGTGTTTTGTAGTGATGTTGTAGGGTTCAGTGTTGTGTATTTTAGTGATGTTGTAGGGTTCAGTGTTGTGTTTTGTAGTGATGTTGTAGGGTTCAGTGTTGTGTTTTGTAGTGATGTTGTAGGGTTCAGTGTTGTGTATTTTAGTGATGTTGTAGGGTTCAGTGTTGTGTATTGTAGTGTTGTTGTAGGGTTCAGTGTTGTGTTTTGTAGTGATGTTGTAGGGTTCAGTGTTGTGTTTTGTAGTGATGTTGTAGGGTTCAGTGTTGTGTATTTTAGTGATGTTGTAGGGTTCAGTGTTGTGTTTTGTAGTGATGTTGTAGGGTTCAGTGTTGTGTTTTGTAGTGATGTTGTAGGGTTCAGTGTTGTGTATTGTAGTGTTGTTGTAGGGTTCAGTGTTGTGTATTGTAGTGATGTTGTAGGGTTCAGTGTTGTGTATTGTAGTGTTGTTGTAGGGTTCAGTGTTGTGTATTGTAGTGTTGTGTATTGTAGTGTTGTTGTAGGGTTCAGTGTTGTGTATTGTAGTGTTGTGTATTGTAGTGTTGTTGTAGGGTTCAGTGTTGTGTATTGTAGTGATGTTGTAGGGTTCAGTGTTGTGTATTGTAGTGATGTTGTAGGGTTCAGTGTTGTGTATTGTAGTGTTGTTGTAGGGTTCAGTGTTGTTTTGTAATGATGTTGTAGGGTTCAGTGTTGTGTGTAGGGGTTTAGTGTTGTGTATTGTAGTGTTGTTGTAGGGTTCAGTGTTGTGTACTGTAGTGATGTTGTAGGGTTTAGTGTTGTGTATTGTAGTGATGTTGTAGGGTTCAGTGTTGTGTTTTGTAGTGATGTTGTAGGATTCAGTGTTGTGTGTAGGGGTTTAGTGTTGTGTATTGTAGTGTTGTTGTAGGGTTCAGTGTTGTGTTTTGTAGTGATGTTGTAGGGTTCAGTGTTGTGTATTGTAGTGATGTTGTAGGGTTCAGTGTTGTGTTTTGTAGTGTTGTTGTAGGGTTCAGTGTTGTGTTTTGTAGTGATGTTGTAGGATTCAGTGTTGTGTTTTGTAGTGATGTTGTAGGGTTCAGTGTTGTGTATTTTAGTGATGTTGTAGGATTCAGTGTTGTGTACTGTAGTGTTGTTGTAGGGTTCAGTGTTGTGTTTTGTAGTGATGTTGTAGGGTTCAGTGTTGTGTTTTGTAGTGATGTTGTAGGGTTCAGTGTTGTGTATTGTAGTGATGTTGTAGGATTCAGTGTTGTGTATTGTAGTGTTGTTGTAGGGTTCAGTGTTGTGTTTTGTAGTGATGTTGTAGGGTTCAGTGTTGTGTTTTGTAGTGATGTTGTAGGGTTCAGTGTTGTGTATTTTAGTGATGTTGTAGGGTTCAGTGTTGTGTATTGTAGTGTTGTTGTAGGGTTCAGTGTTGTGTTTTGTAGTGATGTTGTAGGGTTCAGTGTTGTGTATTGTAGTGTTGTTGTAGGGTTCAGTGTTGTGTATTGTAGTGTTGTTGTAGCGTTCAGTGTTGTGTATTTTAGTGATGTTGTAGGATTCAGTGTTGTGTATTGTAGTGTTGTTGTAGGGTTCAGTGTTGTGTTTTGTAGTGATGTTGTAGGGTTCAGTGTTGTGTATTTTGGTGATGTTGTAGGGTTCAGTGTTGTGTATTGTAGTGTATGTTGTAGGGTTCAGTGTTGTGTATTTTGTAGTGATGTTGTAGGGTTCAGTGTTGTGTATTGTAGTGTTGTTGTAGGGTTCAGTGTTGTGTATTGTAGTGATGTTGTAGGGTTCAGTGTTGTGTATTTTAGTGATGTTGTAGGATTCAGTGTTGTGTATTGTAGTGTTGTTGTAGGGTTCAGTGTTGTGTTTTGTAGTGATGTTGTAGGATTCAGTGTTGTGTATTGTAGTATTGTTGTAGGGTTCAGTGTTGTGTTTTGTAGTGATGTTGTAGGATTCAGTGTTGTGTATTGTAGTGTTGTTGTAGGGTTCAGTGTTGTGTATTTTAGTGATGTTGTAGGATTCAGTGTTGTGTATTGTAGTGATGTTGTAGGATTCAGTGTTGTGTATTGTAGTGATGTTGTAGGATTCAGTGTTGTGTATTGTAGTGATGTTGTAGGGTTCAGTGTTTTGTATTGTAGTGATGTTGTAGGGTTCAGTGTTGTGTATTGTAGTGTTGTTGTAGGGTTCAGTGTTGTGTTTTGTAGTGTTGTTGTAGGGTTCAGTGTTGTGTTTTGTAGTGATGTTGTAGGATTCAGTGTTGTGTTTTGTAGTGATGTTGTAGGGTTCAGTGTTGTGTATTTTAGTGATGTTGTAGGATTCAGTGTTGTGTACTGTAGTGTTGTTGTAGGGTTCAGTGTTGTGTTTTGTAGTGATGTTGTAGGGTTCAGTGTTGTGTTTTGTAGTGATGTTGTAGGGTTCAGTGTTGTGTATTGTAGTGATGTTGTAGGATTCAGTGTTGTGTATTGTAGTGTTGTTGTAGGGTTCAGTGTTGTGTTTTGTAGTGATGTTGTAGGGTTCAGTGTTGTGTTTTGTAGTGATGTTGTAGGGTTCAGTGTTGTGTTTTGTAGTGATGTTGTAGGGTTCAGTGTTGTGTATTTTAGTGATGTTGTAGGGTTCAGTGTTGTGTATTGTAGTGTTGTTGTAGGGTTCAGTGTTGTGTTTTGTAGTGATGTTGTAGGGTTCAGTGTTGTGTATTGTAGTGTTGTTGTAGGGTTCAGTGTTGTGTATTGTAGTGTTGTTGTAGCGTTCAGTGTTGTGTATTTTAGTGATGTTGTAGGATTCAGTGTTGTGTATTGTAGTGTTGTTGTAGGGTTCAGTGTTGTGTTTTGTAGTGATGTTGTAGGGTTCAGTGTTGTGTATTTTAGTGATGTTGTAGGGTTCAGTGTTGTGTATTGTATTGTTGTAGGGTTCAGTGTTGTGTTTTGTAGTGATGTTGTAGGGTTCAGTGTTGTGTATTGTAGTGTTGTTGTAGGGTTCAGTGTTGTGTATTGTAGTGTTGTTGTAGCGTTCAGTGTTGTGTATTTTAGTGATGTTGTAGGATTCAGTGTTGTGTATTGTAGTGTTGTTGTAGGGTTCAGTGTTGTGTTTTGTAGTGATGTTGTAGGGTTCAGTGTTGTGTATTTTAGTGATGTTGTAGGATTCAGTGTTGTGTATTGTAGTGTTGTTGTAGGGTTCAGTGTTGTGTTTTGTAGTGATGTTGTAGGGTTCAGTGTTGTGTATTTTAGTGATGTTGTAGGATTCAGTGTTGTGTATTGTAGTGTTGTTGTAGGGTTCAGTGTTGTGTTTTGTAGTGATGTTGTAGGGTTCAGTGTTGTGTATTTTAGTGATGTTGTAGGATTCAGTGTTGTGTATTGTAGTGATGTTGTAGGGTTCAGTGTTGTGTTTTGTAGTGATGTTGTAGGGTTCAGTGTTGTGTATTGTAGTGATGTTGTAGGGTTCAGTGTTGTGTGTAGGGGTTTAGTGTTGTGTATTGTAGTGTTGTTGTAGGGTTCAGTGTTGTGTACTGTAGTGATGTTGTAGGGTTTAGTGTTGTGTATTGTAGTGTTGTTGTAGGGTTCAGTGTTGTGTTTTGTAGTGATGTTGTAGGATTCAGTGTTGTGTATTGTAGTGTTGTTGTAGGGTTCAGTGTTGTGTATTGTACTGATGTTGTAGGGTTCAGTGTTGTGTTTTGTAGTGATGTTGTAGGGTTCAGTGTTGTGTTTTGTAGTGTTGTTGTAGGGTTCAGTGTTGTGTATTGTAGTGATGTTGTAGGGTTCAGTGTTGTGTATTGTTGTAGGGTTCAGTGTTGTGTTTTGTAGTGATGTTGAAGGGTTCAGTGTTGTGTGTAGGGTTTCAGTGTTGTGTATTGTAGTGATGTTGTAGGATTCAGTGTTGTGTATTGTAGTGATGTTGTAGGGTTCAGTGTTGTGTTTTGTAGTGATGTTGTAGGGTTCAGTGTTGTGTATTGTTGTAGGGTTCAGTGTTGTGTTTTGTAGTGATGTTGTAGGGTTCAGTGTTGTGTTTTGTAGTGATGTTGTAGGGTTCAGTGTTGTGTATTGTTGTAGGGTTCAGTGTTGTGTATTGTAGTGATGTTGTAGGGTTCAGTGTTGTGTTTTGTAGTGTTGTTGTAGGGTTCAGTGTTGTGTTTTGTAGTGATGTTTTAGGGTTCAGTGTTGTGTATTGTAGTGATGTTGTAGGGTTCAGTGTTGTGTACTGTAGTGATGTTGTAGGGTTCAGTGTTGTGTACTGTAGTGATGTTGTAGGGTTCAGTGTTGTGTATTGTAGTGATGTTGTAGGGTTTAGTGTTGTGTATTGTAGTTTTGTTGTAGGGTTCAGTGTTGTGTATTGTAGTGTTGTTGTAGTGTTCAGTGTTGTGTATTGTAGTGTTGTGTATTGTAGTGTTGTTTTAGGGTTCAGTGTTGTGTGTAGGGGTTTAGTGTTTGTTGTTGTGTATTGTAAGTTTGTTGTAGGGTTCAGTGTTGTGTATTGTAGTGATGTTGGTAGGGTTCAGTGTTGTGTACTGTAGTGATGTTGTAGGGTTCAGTGTTGTGTATTGTAGTGTTGTGTATTGTAGTGATGTTGTAGTGTTCAGTGTTGTGTATTGTAGTGATGTTGTAGGGTTCAGTGTTGTGTATTGTAGTGTTGTGTATTGTAGTGATGTTGTAGTGTTCAGTGTTGTGTATTGTAGTGATGTTGTAGGGTTCAGTGTTGTGTATTGTAAGTTTGTTGTAGGGTTCAGTGTTGTGTATTGTAGTGATGTTGGTAGGGTTCAGTGTTGTGTATTGTAGTGATGTTGTAGGGTTCAGTGTTGTGTATTGTAGTGTTGTTGTAGGGTTCAGTGTTGTGTTTTGTAGTGATGTTGTAGGGTTCAGTGTTGTGTATTGTAGTGATGTTGTAGTGTTCAGTGTTGTGTATTGTAGTGATGTTGTAGGGTTCAGTGTTGTGTATTGTAGTGATGTTGTAGGGTTCAGTGTTGTGTATTTTAGTGATGTTGTAGGGTTCAGTGTTGTGTGTAGGGGTTTATTGTTTGCAGTTGTGTATTGTAGTGATGTTGTAGGATTCAGTGTTGTGTATTGTAGTGTTGTTGTAGGGTTCAGTGTTGTGTATTGTAGTGATGTTTTAGGGTTCAGTGTTGTGTATTTTAGTGATGTTGTAGGGTTCAGTGTTGTGTGTAGAGGTTTATTGTTTGCAGTTGTGTATTGTAGTGATGTTGTAGGGTTCAGTGTTGTGTGTAGGGGTTTAGTGTATGTTGTTGTGTATTGTAGTGATGTTGTAGGGTTCAGTGTTGTGTGTAGGGGTTTATTGTTTGCAGTTGTGTATTGTAAGTTTGTTGTAGGGTTCAGTGTTTGTCAGTGATTTGTCGACTACGGAGTTTCGCGGTGTTTAATGTGCGGTCGCGTTTCTTCCTAAAACGGGCACCGACCCAAGCCCCGTCCCCTGAGCGGTTCTTACCATGTCTGCGGTGCTGGCGGTTCTGCGGAGGTTTCGGGTGTTATTTCAGCTCGGTGTGGACTCGGTTCGGCTTCGACTCTCTGACGGAACCCAGCCCTGTCGTAGCTTACTTCCTCATCCGGAAAACTGCACAACACAGCGCCGCATGCATATCCGGGTCATTCTGCTCCTGAGCCGCATCGACCAATCAGAGGCACGTCAGTAAGGCATGGCCAAATATAGAAGAAGAGGGGCGGGGCGAGTACGAGGAGGGCGGGGCGGGCGGTAGAGGGCGACAGACAGCTGCTGTGGTTTATCATCATACTGTTGTGCAGTGATGTTATCCGTCTTAATATCTTAACACAATTCTGTCTATTAAACCCTGTTTTCATCGTTTTGTATAGTTTGACCAGAAAAAACACTAAAAATACCTCTCCTGTTAAAATAGTCATTGAATTATTATATTAGGATTATCGAGTGAATATTTGTATTGTATTCCCCAGTATGTGCCTCTTAAATGTTTTTATGTTTTCTGCAAAAATAAAGTAATACATATTCTCTTTCTTCATTCAACTAGCTGTAAACTGTTATTTATATTAAAGAACAATACAAAAAAGAAACACTTTTATCTACCTGAAATATTTTTAGATAGATATCTTTTATAGAATAGGGGTTGTGATTATTGTATCAATATACACAAAACAACATGTGCAATATATAATTCTACAAACATGAAAATGAAAACACAAACAACTCAGACAACAACATAAACAATGGGGGGAAGAGAACACATTCATTGTTCGCTCATACATGCATTAATAAACACATCCCACTCTGAACTTTATGTGTTTTCACTGTTTCATATATTTTGTGTTGTGTTTTTAATGGCAGGTATGACACATGAATAAAGATTATTCAGCTAACCACATCAGGATGTTTAACTCATTCTTTATGTAGTTGTAGTTGCATGAATTTTGTAGTTGTTTCAACAGCAAAAGTTGATAACCAAACACCCACATATATGTTATATATATATGTAACCGGTTCTGCTTGACCTGCTCCGAACGGGATTCGAACCAAAATCTCCAGCAAAGGAGGCGGGCATGCTAACGAGGGCGCTAAAGACTACAGCCTCTACCGCCAGTCGCTAGTGCGTCTTTTGATGCCAGGGGAGTGAGGTTTACACATACCAGCTGGCTACAGTTACATAGACGCATCTTCCTTGGCACGCCCGCCTCCCTCGTCTCTTTCTGTCCTTGGAGACCCCGGTTCAAATCCCGCTTGGAGCAGGTCGAGCAGGACCAGTTACTAGGACAGATTTATTACCCAAATTGGAATTCCCAATTCCCAGTCGTCTCCACGTCTAAGAATCTTATCATGTGACTTGTTGATCGTGTTACCGTGGAGACGTAGCGCGTGTGGAGGCTTCACGCTATTCTCCGCGGCATCCACGCACAACTCACCACACGCCCCACCGACCGCGAGACCACATTATAGTGACCACGAGGAGGTTACCCCATGTGACTCTACCCTCCCTAGCAACCGGACCAATTTGGTTGCTAAGGAGACCTGACTGGAGTCACTCAGCACGACCTGGAATTCAAACTAGCGCACTAGCGAACTCCAGAGGTGGTGGCCAGCGTCATTACCGAATGCTCATTCCTTAAACTGTCTAAACAAGACTGATCTAAAGGAATCCAGAACTGTTAAAATGGCTAACATCACCTGTAAACACATGCCCGCTGCAGTCAGTGAGTGTTTGTATTGCTATTTAACTGTATACTTCATTGTACATTATTTACCATCAGTTCTTTCCTCCCATGAAAAGGAGCACAACATATCTGTTATAACATGACTATAAATAATCTCAAACTCTCTCTGTGCTC
>NC_068323.1:229320-244320 GCF_025860055.1 Xyrauchen texanus | reverse complement strand
TGAAAACTGCATAAATGCATCCAAATGATCGCACTTGTACCGCAATAGTGAAAACTGCATAAATGCATCCAAATGATCACACTTGTACCGCAATAGTGAAAACTGCATAAATGCATCCAAATGATCACACTTGTACCGCAATAGTGAAAACAGCATAAATGCATCCAAATGATCACACTTGTACCGCAATAGTGAAAACAGCATAAATGCATCCAAATGATCACACTTGTACCGCAATAGTGAAAACTGCATAAATGCATCCAAATGATCACACTTGTACCGCAATAGTGAAAACTGCATAAATGCATCCAAATGATCACACTTGTACCGCAATAGTGAAAACAGCATAAATGCATCCAAATGATCACACTTGTACCGCAATAGTGAAAACTGCATAAATGCATCCAAATGATCGCACTTGTACCGCAATAGTGAAAACTGCATAAATGCATCCAAATGATCACACTTGTACCGCAATAGTGAAAACTACCTAAATGCATCCAAATGATCACACTTGTACCGCAATAGTGAAAACTGCATAAATGCATCCAAATGATCGCACTTGTACCGCAATAGTGAAAACTGCATAAATGCATCCAAATGATCACACTTGTACCGCAATAGTGAAAACTGCATAAATGCATCCAAATGATCACACTTGTACCGCAATAGTGAAAACTGCATAAATGCATCCAAATGATCACACTTGTACCGCAATAGTGAAAACTGCATAAATGCATCCAAATGATCACACTTGTACCGCAATAGTGAAAACTGCATAAATGCATCCAAATGATCACACTTATACCACAATAGTGAAAACTGCATAAATGCATCCAAATGATCACACTTGTACCGCAATAGTGAAAACAGCATAAATGCATCCAAATGATCACACTTGTACCGCAATAGTGAAAACTGCATAAATGCATCCAAATGATCGCACTTGTACCGCAATAGTGAAAACTGCATAAATGCATCCAAATGATCACACTTGTACCGCAATAGTGAAAACTACCTAAATGCATCCAAATGATCACACTTGTACCGCAATAGTGAAAACTGCATAAATGCATCCAAATGATCGCACTTGTACCGCAATAGTGAAAACTGCATAAATGCATCCAAATGATCACACTTGTACCGCAATAGTGAAAACTGCATAAATGCATCCAAATGATCACACTTGTACCGCAATAGTGAAAACTGCATAAATGCATCCAAATGATCACACTTGTACCGCAATAGTGAAAACTGCATAAATGCATCCAAATGATCACACTTGTACCGCAATAGTGAAAACAGCATAAATGCATCCAAATGATCACACTTGTACCGCAATAGTGAAAACTGCATAAATGCATCCAAATGATCGCACTTGTACCGCAATAGTGAAAACTGCATAAATGCATCCAAATGATCACACTTGTACCGCAATAGTGAAAACTACCTAAATGCATCCAAATGATCACACTTGTACCACAATAGAGAAAACTGCATAAATGCATCCAAATGATCAAACTTGTACCGCAATAGTGAAAACTGCCTAAATGCATCCAAATGATCCCACTTGTACCGCAATAGTGAAAACTGCATAAATGCATCCAAATGATCACAATTCTACAGCAATAGTGAAAACTGCCTATATGCATCCAAATGATCACACTTGTACCGCAATAGTGAAAACAGCATAAATGCATCCAAATGATCACACTTGTACCGCAAAAGTGAAAACTGCATAAATGCATCAAAATGATCACACTTGTACCGCAATAGAGAAAACTGCATAAATGCATCCAAATGATCACAATTCTACAGCAATAGTGAAAACTGCCTATATGCATCCAAATGATCACACTTGTACCGCAATAGTGAAAACAGCATAAATGCATCCAAATGATCACACTTGTACCGCAATAGTGAAAACTGCATAAATGCATCAAAATGATCACACTTGTACCGCAATAGAGAAAACTGCATAAATGCATCCAAATGATCACACTTGTACCGCAATAGTGAAAACTGCCTAAATGCATCCAAATGATCCCACTTGTACCGCAATAGTGAAAACTGCCTAAATGCATCCAAATGATCACACTTGTACCGCAATAGAGAAAACTGCATAAATGCATCCAAATGATCAAACTTGTACCGCAATAGTGAAAACTGCCTAAATGCATCCAAATGATCCCACTTGTACCGCAATAGTGAAAACTGCATAAATGCATCCAAATGATCACAATTCTACAGCAATAGTGAAAACTGCCTATATGCATCCAAATGAGCACACTTGTACCGCAATAGTGAAAACTGCATAAATGCATCCAAATGATCACACTTGTACCGCAATAGTGAAAACTGCATAAATGCATCAAAATGATCACACTTGTACCACAATAGAGAAAACTGCATAAATGCATCCAAATGATCACACTTGTACAGCAATACTGAAAACTGCCTAAATGCATCCAAATGATCACACTTGTACCGCAATAGTGAAAACTGCATAAATGCATCCAAATGATCACACTTGTACCGCAATAGTGAAAACTGCATAAATGCATCCAAATGATCACACTTGTACCGCAATAGTGAAAACTGCCTAAATGCATCCAAATGATCCCACTTGTACCGCAATAGTGAAAACTGCATAAATGCATCCAAATGATCACACTTGTACAGCAATAGTGAAAACTGCCTAAATGCATCCAAATGATCACACTTGTACCGCAATAGTGAAAACAGCATAAATGCATCCAAATGATCACACTTGTACCGCAATAGTGAAAACTGCATAAATGCATCCAAATGATCACACTTGTACAGCCATAGTGAAAACTGCCTAAATGCATCCAAATGATCACACTTGTACCGCAATAGTGAAAACTGCATAAATGCATCCAAATGATCACAATTGTACCGCAATAGTGAAAACTGCATAAATGCATCCAAATGATCACACTTGTACCGCAATAGTGAAAACTGCCTAAATGCATCCAAATGATCACACTTGTACCGCAATAGTGAAAACTGTCTACATGCATCCAAATGATCACAATTGTACCGCAATAGTGAAAACTGCCTAAATGCATCCAAATGATCACACTTGTACCGCAATAGTGAAAACTGCCTAAATGCATCCAAATGATCACACTTGTACCGCAATAGAGAAAACTGCATAAATGCATCCAAATGATCACACTTGTACCGCAATTGTGAAAACTGCCTAAATGCATCCAAATGATCCCACTTGTACCGCAATAGTGAAAACTGCATAAATGCATCCAAATGATCACAATTGTACCGCAATAGTGAAAACTGCCTAAATGCATCCAAATGATCACACTTGTACCGCAATAGAGAAAACTGCATAAATGCATCCAAATGATCACACTTGTACCGCAATAGTGAAAACTGCCTAAATGCATCCAAATGATCCCACTTGTACCGCAATAGTGAAAACTGCATAAATGCATCCAAATGATCACACTTGTACCGCAATAGTGAAAACTGCCTAAATGCATCCAAATGATCCCACTTGTACCGCAATAGAGAAAACTGCATAAATGCATCCAAATGATCACACTTGTACCGCAATAGTGAAAACTGCCTAAATGCATCCAAATGATCCCACTTGTACCGCAATAGTGAAAACTGCATAAATGCATCCAAATGATCACAATTGTACCGCAATAGTGAAAACTGCCTATATGCATCCAAATGATCACACTTGTACCGCAAGAGTGAAAACAGCATAAATGCATCCAAATGATCACACTTGTACCGCAAGAGTGAAAACAGCATAAATGCATCCAAATGATCACACTTGTACCGCAAAAGTGAAAACTGCCTATATGCATCCAAATGATCACACTTGTACCGCAAGAGTGAAAACAGCATAAATGCATCCAAATGATCACACTTGTACCGCAATAGTGAAAACTGCATAAATGCATCCAAATGATCACACTTGTACCGCAATAGAGAAAACTGCATAAATGCATCCAAATGATCACAATTGTACCGCAATAGTGAAAACTGCATAAATGCATCCAAATGATCACACTTGTACCGCAATAGTGAAAACTGCATAAATGCATCCAAATGATCACACTTGTACAGCAATAGAGAAAACTGCCTAAATGCATCCAAATGATCACACTTGTACCGCTAATAGTGAAAACTGCATAAATGCATTCAAATGATCACACTTGTACCGCTAATAGTGAAAACTGCATAAATGCATCCAAATGATCACACTTGTACAGCAATAGTGAAAACTGCCTAAATGCATCCAAATGATCACACTTGTACCGCAATAGTGAAAACTGCATAAATGCATCCAAATGATCACACTTGTACCGCAATAGAGAAAACTGCATAAATGCATCCAAATGATCACAATTGTACAGCAATAGTGAAAACTGCCTAAATGCATCCAAATGATCACACTTGTACCGCAATAGTGAAAACTGCATAAATGCATCCAAATGATCACACTTGTACCGCAATAGTGAAAACTGCCTATATGCATCCAAATGATCACACTTGTACCGCAATAGAGAAAACTGCATAAATGCATCCAAATGATCACACTTGTACCGCAATAGAGAAAACTGCATAAATGCATCCAAATGATCACAATTGTACCGCAATAGTGAAAACTGCATAAATGCATCCAAATGATCACACTTGTACAGCAATAGTGAAAACTGCCTAAATGCATCCAAATGATCACACTTGTACCGCAATAGTGAAAACTGCATAAATGCATCCAAATGATCACACTTGTACAGCAATAGAGAAAACTGCCTAAATGCATCCAAATGATCACACTTGTACCGCAAGAGTGAAAACAGCATAAATGCATCCAAATGATCACACTTGTACCGCAAGAGTGAAAACAGCATAAATGCATCCAAATGATCACACTTGTACCGCAAAAGTGAAAACTGCCTATATGCATCCAAATGATCACACTTGTACCGCAAGAGTGAAAACAGCATAAATGCATCCAAATGATCACACTTGTACCGCAATAGTGAAAACTGCATAAATGCATCCAAATGATCACACTTGTACCGCAATAGAGAAAACTGCATAAATGCATCCAAATGATCACAATTGTACCGCAATAGTGAAAACTGCATAAATGCATCCAAATGATCACACTTGTACCGCAATAGTGAAAACTGCATAAATGCATCCAAATGATCACACTTGTACAGCAATAGAGAAAACTGCCTAAATGCATCCAAATGATCACACTTGTACCGCAATAGTGAAAACTGCATAAATGCATTCAAATGATCACACTTGTACCGCAATAGTGAAAACTGCATAAATGCATCCAAATGATCACACTTGTACAGCAATAGTGAAAACTGCCTAAATGCATCCAAATGATCACACTTGTACCGCAATAGTGAAAACTGCATAAATGCATCCAAATGATCACACTTGTACCGCAATAGAGAAAACTGCATAAATGCATCCAAATGATCACAATTGTACAGCAATAGTGAAAACTGCCTAAATGCATCCAAATGATCACACTTGTACCGCAATAGTGAAAACTGCATAAATGCATCCAAATGATCACACTTGTACCGCAATAGTGAAAACTGCCTATATGCATCCAAATGATCACACTTGTACCGCAATAGAGAAAACTGCATAAATGCATCCAAATGATCACACTTGTACCGCTAATAGAGAAAACTGCATAAATGCATCCAAATGATCACAATTGTACCGCAATAGTGAAAACTGCATAAATGCATCCAAATGATCACACTTGTACAGCAATAGTGAAAACTGCCTAAATGCATCCAAATGATCACACTTGTACCGCAATAGTGAAAACTGCATAAATGCATCCAAATGATCACACTTGTACAGCAATAGAGAAAACTGCCTAAATGCATCCAAATGATCACACTTGTACCGCAATAGTGAAAACTGCATAAATGCATCCAAATGATCACACTTGTACCGCAATAGTGAAAACTGCATAAATGCATCCAAATGATCACACTTGTACAGCAATAGTGAAAACTGCCTAAATGCATCCAAATGATCACACTTGTACCGCAATAGTGAAAACTACCTAAATGCATCCAAATGATCACACTTGTACCGCAATAGAGAAAACTGCATAAATGCATCCAAATGATCAAACTTGTACCGCAATAGTGAAAACTGCCTAAATGCATCCAAATGATCCCACTTGTACCGCAATAGTGAAAACTGCATAAATGCATCCAAATGATCACAATTCTACAGCAATAGTGAAAACTGCCTATATGCATCCAAATGATCACACTTGTACCGCAATAGTGAAAACAGCATAAATGCATCCAAATGATCACACTTGTACCGCAAAAGTGAAAACTGCATAAATGCATCCAAATGATCACACTTGTACCGCAATAGTGAAAACTGCATAAATGCATCAAAATGATCACACTTGTACCGCAATAGAGAAAACTGCATAAATGCATCCAAATGATCACACTTGTACCGCAATAGTGAAAACTGCCTAAATGCATCCAAATGATCCCACTTGTACCGCAATAGTGAAAACTGCCTAAAGGCATCCAAATGATCACACTTGTACCGCAATAGTGAAAACTGCCTAAATGCATCCAAATGATCACACTTGTACCGCAATAGAGAAAACTGCATAAATGCATCCAAATGATCAAACTTGTACCGCAATAGTGAAAACTGCCTAAATGCATCCAAATGATCCCACTTGTACCGCAATAGTGAAAACTGCATAAATGCATCCAAATGATCACAATTCTACAGCAATAGTGAAAACTGCCTATATGCATCCAAATGATCACACTTGTACCGCAATAGTGAAAACTGCATAAATGCATCCAAATGATCACACTTGTACCGCAATAGTGAAAACTGCATAAATGCATCCAAATGATCACACTTGTACCGCAATAGAGAAAACTGCATAAATGCATCCAAATGATCACACTTGTACCGCAATAGTGAAAACTGCCTAAATGCATCCAAATGATCCCACTTGTACCGCAATAGTGAAAACTGCATAAATGCATCCAAATGATCACACTTGTACCGCAATAGTGAAAACTGCCTAAATGCATCCAAATGATCACACTTGTACCGCAATAGTGAAAA
This sequence comes from Xyrauchen texanus, assembly GCF_025860055.1. Classification (NCBI taxonomy): domain Eukaryota; kingdom Metazoa; phylum Chordata; class Actinopteri; order Cypriniformes; family Catostomidae; genus Xyrauchen; species Xyrauchen texanus. The sequence continues at coordinate 237,159 of NC_068323.1, read as the reverse complement.
CTGCATAAATGCATCCAAATGATCACAATTGTACCGCAATAGTGAAAACTGCATAAATGCATCCAAATGATCACACTTGTACCGCAATAGTGAAAACTGCCTAAATGCATCCAAATGATCACACTTGTACCGCAATAGTGAAAACTGCCTAAATGCATCCAAATGATCACACTTGTACAGCAATAGTGAAAACTGCCTAAATGCATCCAAATGATCACACTTGTACCGCAATAGTGAAAACTGCATAAATGCATCCAAATGATCACACTTGTACAGCAATAGAGAAAACTGCCTAAATGCATCCAAATGATCACACTTGTACCGCAATAGTGAAAACTGCATAAATGCATCCAAATGATCACACTTGTACCGCAATAGTGAAAACTGCATAAATGCATCCAAATGATCACACTTGTACAGCAATAGTGAAAACTGCCTAAATGCATCCAAATGATCACACTTGTACCGCAATAGTGAAAACTACCTAAATGCATCCAAATGATCACACTTGTACCGCAATAGAGAAAACTGCATAAATGCATCCAAATGATCACACTTGTACCGCAATAGTGAAAACTGCCTAAATGCATCCAAATGATCCCACTTGTACCGCTAATAGTGAAAACTGCATAAATGCATCCAAATGATCACACTTGTACAGCAATAGTGAAAACTGCCTAAATGCATCCAAATGATCACACTTGTACCGCAATAGTGAAAACAGCATAAATGCATCCAAATGATCACACTTGTACCGCAATAGTGAAAACTGCATAAATGCATCCAAATGATCACACTTGTACCGCAATAGTGAAAACTGCATAAATGCATCCAAATGATCACACTTGTACCGCAATAGAGAAAACTGCATAAATGCATCCAAATGATCACACTTGTACCGCAATAGTGAAAACTGCCTAAATGCATCCAAATGATCCCACTTGTACCGCAATAGTGAAAACTGCCTAAATGCATCCAAATGATCACACTTGTACCGCAATAGTGAAAACTGCCTAAATGCATCCAAATGATCACACTTGTACCGCAATAGTGAAAACTGCATAAATGCATCCAAATGATCAAACTTGTACCGCAATAGTGAAAACTGCCTAAATGCATCCAAATGATCCCACTTGTACCGCAATAGTGAAAACTGCATAAATGCATCCAAATGATCACAATTCTACAGCAATAGTGAAAACTGCCTATATGCATCCAAATGATCACACTTGTACCGCAATAGTGAAAACTGCATAAATGCATCCAAATGATCACACTTGTACCGCAATAGTGAAAACTGCATAAATGCATCCAAATGATCACACTTGTACCGCAATAGAGAAAACTGCATAAATGCATCCAAATGATCACACTTGTACCGCAATAGTGAAAACTGCCTAAATGCATCCAAATGATCACACTTGTACCGCAATAGTGAAAACTGCATAAATGCATCCAAATGATCACACTTGTACCGCAATAGTGAAAACTGCCTATATGCATCCAAATGATCACACTTGTACCGCAATAGAGAAAACTGCATAAATGCATCCAAATGATCACAATTGTACCGCAATAGTGAAAACTGCATAAATGCATCCAAATGATCACACTTGTACCGCAATAGTGAAAACTGCCTAAATGCATCCAAATGATCACACTTGTACCGCAATAGTGAAAACTGCATAAATGCATCCAAATGATCACACTTGTACCGCAATAGTGAAAACTGCATAAATGCATCCAAATGATCACAATTGTACAGCAATAGTGAAAACTGCCTAAATGCATCCAAATGATCACACTTGTACCGCAATAGTGAAAACTGCATAAATGCATCCAAATGATCACACTTGTACCGCAATAGTGAAAACTGCCTATATGCATCCAAATGATCACACTTGTACCGCAATAGTGAAAACTGCATAAATGCATCCAAATGATCACACTTGTACCGCAATAGAGAAAACTGCATAAATGCATCCAAATGATCACAATTGTACCGCAATAGTGAAAACTGCATAAATGCATCCAAATGATCACACTTGTACAGCAATAGTGAAAACTGCCTAAATGCATCCAAATGATCACACTTGTACCGCAATAGTGAAAACTGCATAAATGCATCCAAATGATCACACTTGTACAGCAATAGTGAAAACTGCCTAAATGCATCCAAATGATCACACTTGTACCGCAATAGTGAAAACTGCATAAATGCATCCAAATGATCACACTTGTACCGCAATAGTGAAAACTGCATAAATGCATCCAAATGATCACACTTGTACAGCAATAGTGAAAACTGCCTAAATGCATCCAAATGATCACACTTGTACCGCAATAGTGAAAACTACCTAAATGCATCCAAATGATCACACTTGTACCGCAATAGTGAAAACAGCATAAATGCATCCAAATGATCAAACTTGTACCGCAATAGTGAAAACTGCCTAAATGCATCCAAATGATCCCACTTGTACCGCAATAGTGAAAACTGCATAAATGCATCCAAATGATCACAATTCTACAGCAATAGTGAAAACTGCCTATATGCATCCAAATGATCACACTTGTACCGCAATAGTGAAAACAGCATAAATGCATCCAAATGATCACACTTGTACCGCAATAGTGAAAACTGCATAAATGCATCCAAATGATCACACTTGTACCGCAATAGTGAAAACTGCATAAATGCATCAAAATGATCACACTTGTACCGCAATAGTGAAAACTGCATAAATGCATCCAAATGATCACACTTGTACCGCAATAGTGAAAACTGCCTAAATGCATCCAAATGATCACACTTGTACCGCAATAGTGAAAACTGCCTAAATGCATCCAAATGATCACACTTGTACCGCAATAGAGAAAACTGCATAAATGCATCCAAATGATCACACTTGTACCGCAATAGTGAAAACTGCCTAAATGCATCCAAATGATCACACTTGTACCGCAATAGTGAAAACTGCATAAATGCATCCAAATGATCACACTTGTACCGCAATAGTGAAAACTGCCTAAATGCATCCAAATGATCACACTTGTACCGCAATAGTGAAAACTGCATAAATGCATCCAAATGATCACACTTGTACCGCAATAGTGAAAACTGCATAAATGCATCCAAATGATCACACTTGTACCGCAATAGTGAAAACTGCATAAATGCATCCAAATGATCACACTTGTACGCAATAGTGAAAACTGCATAAATGCATCAAATGATCACACTTGTACCAATAGAAAACTGCATAAATGCATCAAATGATCACACTTGTACCGCAATAGTGAAAACTGCCTAAATGCATCAAATGATCACACTTGTACCGCAATAGTGAAAACTGCATAAATGCATCCAAATGATCACACTTGTACCGCAATAGTGAAAACTGCATAAATGCATCCAAATGATCACACTTGTACCGCAATAGTGAAAACTGCATAAATGCATCCAAATGATCACACTTGTACCGCAATAGTGAAAACTGCATAAATGCATCCAAATGATCACACTTGTACAGCAATAGTGAAAACTGCCTAAATGCATCCAAATGATCACACTTGTACCGCAATAGTGAAAACTGCATAAATGCATCAAATGATCACACTTGTACCGCAATAGTGAAAACTGCATAAATGCATCCAAATGATCACACTTGTACCGCAATAGTGAAAACTGCATAAATGCATCCAAATGATCACACTTGTACCGCAATAGTGAAAACTGCATAAATGCATCCAAATGATCACACTTGTACGCAATAGTGAAAACTGCATAAATGCATCAAATGATCACACTTGTACGCAATAGTGAAAACTGCATAAATGCATCCAAATGATCACACTTGTACACGCAATAGTGAAAACTGCATAAATGCATCCAAATGATCACACTTGTACCGCAATAGTGAAAACTGCCTAAATGCATCAAATGATCACACTTGTACCGCAATAGTGAAAACTGCATAAATGCATCCAAATGATCACACTTGTACCGCAATAGTGAAAACTGCATAAATGCATCCAAATGATCACACTTGTACCGCAATAGTGAAAACTGCATAAATGCATCCAAATGATCACACTTGTACCGCAATAGTGAAAACTGCATAAATGCATCCAAATGATCACACTTGTACGCAATAGTGAAAACTGCCTAAATGCATCAAATGATCACACTTGTACACAATAGTGAAAACTGCATAAATGCATCCAAATGATCACACTTGTACACAATAGTGAAAACTGCCTAAATGCATCCAAATGATCACACTTGTACCGTAATAGTGAAAACTGCATAAATGCATCCAAATGATCACACTTGTACCGCAATAGTGAAAACTGCCTAAATGCATCCAAATGATCACACTTGTACCGCAATAGTGAAAACTGCATAAATGCATCCAAATGATCACACTTGTACCGCAATAGTGAAAACTGCCTAAATGCATCCAAATGATCACACTTGTACCGCAATAGTGAAAACTGCATAAATGCATCCAAATGATCACACTTGTACACGCAATAGTGAAAACTGCATAAATGCATCCAAATGATCACACTTGTACCGCAATAGTGAAAACTGCCTAAATGCATCCAAATGATCACACTTGTACGCTAATAGTGAAAACTGCATAAATGCATCCAAATGATCACACTTGTACCGCAATAGTGAAAACTGCATAAATGCATCAAATGATCACACTTGTACCGCAATAGTGAAAACTGCATAAATGCATCCAAATGATCACACTTGTACCGCAATAGTGAAAACTGCATAAATGCATCCAAATGATCACACTTGTACCGCAATAGTGAAAACTGCATAAATGCATCCAAATGATCACACTTGTACCGCAATAGTGAAAACTGCATAAATGCATCCAAATGATCACACTTGTACCGCTAATAGTGAAAACTGCATAAATGCATCCAAATGATCACACTTGTACCGCAATAGTGAAAACTGCATAAATGCATCCAAATGATCACACTTGTACCGCAATAGTGAAAACTGCATAAATGCATCCAAATGATCACACTTGTACCGCAGTAGTGAAAACAGCATAAATGCATCCAAATGATCACACTTGTACCGCAATAGTGAAAACTGCATAAATGCATCCAAATGATCACACTTGTACCGCAATAGTGAAAACTGCATAAATGCATCCAAATGATCACACTTGTACCGCAATAGTGAAAACTGCATAAATGCATCCAAATGATCACACTTGTACCACAATAGTGAAAACTGCCTAAATGCATCCAAATGATCACACTTGTACCGCAATAGTGAAAACTGCATAAATGCATCCAAATGATCACACTTGTACCGCAATAGTGAAAACTGCATAAATGCATCCAAATGATCACACTTGTACCGCAATAGTGAAAACAGCATAAATGCATCCAAATGATCACACTTGTACCGCAATAGTGAAAACTGCATAAATGCATCCAAATGATCACACTTGTACCGCAATAGTGAAAACTGCATAAATGCATCAAATGATCACACTTGTACGCAATAGTGAAAACTGCATAAATGCATCCAAATGATCACACTTGTACCGCAATAGTGAAAACTGCCTAAATGCATCCAAATGATCACACTTGTACCGCAATAGTGAAAACTGCCTAAATGCATCCAAATGATCACACTTGTACCGCAATAGAGAAAACTGCATAAATGCATCCAAATGATCACACTTGTACACAATAGTGAAAACTGCCTAAATGCATCAAATGATCACACTTGTACACAATAGTGAAAACTGCATAAATGCATCCAAATGATCACACTTGTACCGCAATAGTGAAAACTGCCTAAATGCATCCAAATGATCACACTTGTACCGCAATAGTGAAAACTGCATAAATGCATCCAAATGATCACACTTGTACCGCAATAGTGAAAACTGCATAAATGCATCCAAATGATCACACTTGTACCGCAATAGTGAAAACTGCCTAAATGCATCCAAATGATCACACTTGTACCGCAATAGTGAAAACTGCCTAAATGCATCCAAATGATCACACTTGTACCGCAATAGTGAAAACTGCATAAATGCATCCAAATGATCACACTTGTACCGCAGTAGTGAACAGCAATGATTCTGCAGTTTTACTACAGTTCACATTTGCAAGGCCACATTATTACTTAATACAGTGTGTCATTTCTTTGAAATATTTCGTTTTAGAACGTCAAATCCAGCTACTCTTTCAACTGAAGTAAGAAATATGTCTTGCCGCATGCCACATGTCGTGTCGTGTGGTGATCTGTTATAAATGCGAGCTGAGAGCAAACCACAATACCTGCTAACCATCCAGCGCAATGATTGATGGAGCTGCGGTGACGGTTGAGTAACTCTTTATGAGGCATGTTGAAAGACAACAAACACACTCATCAGTCTTATGCAGAGAACACAGAGTGTTTGAGCTGTCATGCGTGTGTGTGTGTGTAGTTCTTGTGTATTTACAGTGAGCTTTAGTTCTGGCAGCTAAACCGCCCTCTAGTGTCAGAGTTTATTTTCATTTGGCCGGCAGAAGACGGAATGTGTTTGTGTGTGTTATCAGCATATGCAAATAATTGTGTTTTGTTTGCCCGTTTTCTCACCCGTCAAGATCTGAGACTTGTTGTATTTACGTTAACTCAACGTTGTGACGCACAAAGTATGTTGCAGGTCAGTTTGACATCAAACAGTTGTGCTATATTTACCCACATGCACGGTTTTGTGCTTGTGAAATCACTCTTAACATTCATTGCTGACTCACAATGACGGCTCGCTTTCTGCTACTGATTATGTTCCTTCATACAATCTGGTTTTAATGGAGTTCAGGTTTGGTAAATAAAACAGATTGGGGCTTGTGTTAACAAAGACCTGCAGTAATGCGACAGTAACCTGATCTGACCCGCAGTACCAACACTCACTTACTGTATGAAAACACCAGCACAACATGTTCTAACAGACGCAACACTGCCAAGACATTTTCTGCCCTCATGACAGTCAACAGAATCACAGCCAGTCAGAACATATCTGAAGTTTAATAAGCGGAGCGGGATTTTGTGTGAGATTTGACTTTGGGCATATCAGTGCTACACAAAAGAAATATTACCGCATTTATATTGAATAACTTTCCAACAGTTGCACGGATTCATTTCCCTCTGCTTCTCTATGTGTTAGTGCTAACATTGGGAAATAATGTCATTTATCCTTTAAAATAATCACATTTCAACACACTTGAAGAAAACTAGAAAAAGAATAGAAAAATATCTCAGCTCAGAAGGTCCTTCTAATGTCTTCTAAAGCGACACGATCACTTTTGGGAACTCTAAATCATCGCATCCGGTGAGTTTCATGAGAGGCGGAGTTCGCGTGGTGACATGTTCCTGTTGGCGTGTTACAGACGTAATCTCACATTCTCCTCTCGGTTGAGACATCAGGATGAGCACACAAACACACCATTGTGAGTAAAGAGATAAATACAGATATAAACTAACCAAGTTACGCTAGTGTTCCTCCTCCTCATGTGTAAACAGCGTCTTTCAAATGCCACGTGATTACGTCATGCACGCAGGCCGCTGCTGACTGTAGGTGTGATTTAGATAAAATAGATCTTCAATATTGATCTTCTTCTCACCAAAAGTGCTAGTGTTGCTTTAGAAGACATTCATGTAACCGCTGCTGTCGTATGGATGATGTCCAGAGAAATCTCCATTCACTTGCATTATAAGGACAATCTGAGATGACATATTTTACTATTGTTCTTCAAATGTGTTCTGCTGAAGATAGAAAACACAGCTGGGATATCATGAGGGCA
>NC_068323.1:156820-221820 GCF_025860055.1 Xyrauchen texanus | reverse complement strand
GACCCGTCTCTACAGACTCCTTCAGTGCAGCGTGAACACGGTCCGTCCTCTCTGGGTCTCCGGTTCTGTCTGTGTCGACCCGTCTCTACAGACTCCTTCAGTGCAGCGTGAACACGGTCTGTCCTCTCTGGGTCTCCGGTTCTGTCCGTGTCGACCCGTCTCTACAGACTCCTTCAGTGCAGCGTGAACACGGTCTGTCCTCTCTGGGCCTCCGGTTCTGTCCGTGTTGACCCGTCTCTACAGACTCCTTCGGTGCAGCGTGAACACGGTCTGTCCTCTCTGGGTCTCTGGTTCTGTCCGTGTCGTCCCGTCTCTACAGACTCCTTCAGTGCAGCCTGAACACAGTCTGTCCTCTCTGGGTCTCCGGTTCTGTCTGTGTCGACCCGTCTCTACAGACTCCTTCAGTGCAGTGTGAACACGGTCTGTCCTCTCTGGGTCTCTGGTTCTGTCTGTGTCGTCCCGTCTCTACAGACTCCTTCGGTGCAGCGTGAACACGGTCCGTCCTCTCTGGGTCTCCGGTTCTGTCTGTGTCGTCCCGTCTCTACAGACTCTTTCAGTGCAGAGTCAACATGGTCTGTCCTCTCTGGGTCTCCGGTTCTGTCTGTGTTGACCCGTCTCTACAGACTCCTTCAGTGCAGCGTGAACACGGTCTGTCCTCTCTGGGTCTCCGGTTCTGTCTGTGTCGTCCCGTCTCTACAGACTCCTTCAGTGCAGAGTGAACACGGTCCGTCCTCTCTGGGTCTCCGGTTCTGTCTGTGTCGTCCCGTCTCTACAGACTCCTTCAGTGCAGTGTGAACACGGTCTGTCCTCTCTGGGTCTCCGGTTCTGTCCGTGTCGACCCGTCTCTACAGACTCCTTCAGTGCAGTGTGAACACAGTCTGTCCTCTCTGGGTCTCTGGTTCTGTCTGTGTCGACCCGTCTCTACAGACTCCTTCAGTGCAGTGTGAACACGGTCCGTCCTCTCTGGGTCTCCGGTTCTGTCCGTGTCGACCCGTCTCTACAGACTCCTTCAGTGCAGTGTGAACACGGTCTGTCCTCTCTGGGTCTCCGGTTCTGTCTGTGAACACTCCTTCAGAAGCTTCCTGTGATGCGACAGTCTTTCATATTGGTCAGATATGATGCCAATTTATATTCTGTCTTAATGTTTGGAAATAGGTTAATTTGTTTATAATTTTCTTTGTTTATAATTTTCAAAGAGTTTTCTTTGCCAATGATTCTTCTTGAGTCGTGTTTTGTATTTGTTTTAATTTTCCTGCCTGAATTGATACATTTAGCTGGTGTTGGTCCCCTAAATACTGTTAAGTGTCTCTCTCTCACTCACTCTCTCTCTCTCTGTATCTCTTTCTCAGTCTCTCTCTCTCTGTTTCTGTCTCTCTCTCTCTCTCAGTCTCTCTCTCTCGGTCTCTCTCTCTCTCTGTCTCTCTTTCTCTGTATCTCTCTCTCAGTCTCTCTCTCTCTCTCTCTCGGTCTCTGTATCTCTCTCTCTGTATCTCTCTCTCAGTCTCTCTCTCTCTCTCTCGGTCTCTGTATCTCTCTCTCTGTATCTCTCTCTCTGTCTGATGTTTGTGGTCTCTAGTTTAAATCTCTTCAGCCCTGCGGCAGGTAAGACTATTCTTCCTCTGAACATATACAATGAGAGTTTATTCCATTTCATGTTAAGTCAAACTGTTATTATAAATATGTTTTCCTCTTTCTTCTGTTACTGATTCGTTAGAAGATCCAAACTGTGGGTGTGTTCCAAAACCGACTTAAGTTAACTACCTAGGCAGCATTAATAGGGCATATCAGGCATCTTCCGAGGGATCCCACGACAATACCACTCCCTCTGAATGCACATCACAAATGTATCTGGACACATCCGAGTTTCATTTCTTCCTCTGATTCTAAAGTGTTCGTTCAAAAGTGTTCAGGAGACTGACACAAGATGGATTAATCAAGCTGAAGAGAACCAATGAATGAATCGAGTTTTTAAACAGTTGTCTTGAAATCCGTCAGGAGTCCCTGATACACACATACATCAGCAGACGTCTGTCAGTGTGTGAAGACTTGTGTTAGCTTGTTTGCACATCTGCGATACGTTTATATGATGCGTTTAATCTCGCACGTCAATGAGACAGTTTAGCAGATGTGATCATGATCTCCAGATGTGAAACAGACATCTCTGAGATGCACGTGTGCTATCTATGATTGTATCGAGTAAATGAAGCGAGTCTACAGCAGTGTTTCCTCTGATCGACCGGCGCTTGCGAGTGTTAGTATAGAGTTGTGCTTCAGTTCACTATCATCATCTTCATTTCCATGAGCCTAAAATCACCCCAGACTGTCCTCTGTTTTATTTATGAGTATGATCTGTTTTATTTCATACATGCACTGACTACAGCAACACGGGAACAGTGTGTCTTCAGGATGTGCGGTATGTCTGTGCTGTTGGATGATGGAGGCGATGAAGACTTTGATGTGGGTGATGGGATACGGATGCTGCCGCCTCCTCCAGCACAGTGTGACGGGTGGTGTGGGGGCCCCGGCGGGGTCGCTGCGGATGTGTTTTGTGGGCGCTGGTTCTGCTGCTGTGGGACATGATGTTGGCGCTGGTGTGTGTGGGCCTGATGGTTCTGCTGTTCAGTCTCATACTGCTGCCCGCCGCTCTGCTGCTATACGCCGGCTTCCTGTGCCACTCGCGGGTGAGGCCGATCATACGCCCATTAATGCACATGAATGACACGTTCATAAACTCACGACAAATATTCTGATATCATGATTTTGCCTTTGTAGGTTCTGGCGTCACCGGCTGCTCTCTGCCGTTACCTTGACGATAACAGTTGCTCCGGCCTCATCATCCTGGGCTTTGTTATGATGTCACCGTTGGTTGTGGTCGCCGCGGCGACATTCTGCGCTCTACTCAGGAGACTCCACCTCCTCTTATATTTTCAGCCAATCACAGGAGCTTGGTACAGAGGGCGGGGCCTGGGCTGGAGGTGGGACGTCCGTGCTTGGGTTTGACGGACAGACACACCCACCAATTTCAGGTCAGCATTCAGGATGACCTCCAGTTCTATCCTCTCTAATCCTAAAGGTCAAGGGGTGCGAGAGGTCAGGGGACAGCGGCGGCGTTACTAAAATCACATCTGTGCACCACCAACACATTGCTCTGCTAATATTAAGACTTTATTATCTCAGAGAGAATTCCTCTGTTGTCCTTGCGTGTGTTTTCACAAGAGTTTGTTGTATTTCCACATGTTAAAGGAAAGTTACTGAAAATGATTATAATTGTAAATATTGTGAATTATTATGAAAAGACACCAGATTCAAGTCATTCTTATTTGAGCAGCACATTTCACACAAACATCCTGTAAACGATTGTGTAATACAGCCGTAATATCTGTAATGTCGTAAAGTCATCAAACGTGATGGTAGATTATACATTAGAAATATCACTTTAATAGAAAAGCCCCAGTGAACAAGCCAAAGGAGATGACCAAGGAACAGCAAACTTCAACAGTTGCTGTAATGTTTTATTCTGGTTTCTGAGGATTCTGTGAATCTTTAGATATCTTCCAATGTGTCTGTGATTTATTGTTTCTCATGCAGATCAAAGTATTGCTGTAAAGTTATTATCATCTGTTAAAGTTCATGTATGTTTATATGTTTAATCTGATACACACTTATATTGTATTTTATTCAGACAGTACGTCAATAAACAATATTGCCATTATTGCTCTTGTGGTTATTTCTGTATTTCTGCACATGACACAATCTGAAGGTAACGATGGGTCACATGCTTCAGAAGCACCCAAGCCATGTTCCCATTGTACACGAATAACTGCACTAACTCTGTGAATCTGTTTAGAGACGTGTTCACCCGCTCTGTGCATGCTCTTATGGGAGGTAATGTGAATAAACAAACTCACATCAAACCTGTCATTTAACTTCCATGCAGAAATCTGAAGCTCACATTTACATCAGATGTGCCCCAGAGTGCTGTAATAATATCTCCGAACATGAATTATTCATGAGGTTCAGGAATATTCCTGTAATATAGAGCGCTGGAGAGAAACATTAAACCATCCAAAACTGTGAAACCAGAGCCGAAATAATCTTCATCTTTAACCAGTTTATCATGTGTAGATCGTGTACGGGACTGTGTGAAGGATCCGATTACATTATAATCATGTCAAACACACGTGTGCATGTCTGTACACGGCCCTGGGTCTCCAACTCTCTTCAACACTTTCAACATTCTCATTTAACAGAGAATATACCGGCACAGAAGTCATCCGCACAGAATACATGTCATTTCCAACAAACATTCTGTCCATAACCCGTCCGACTGCTATCATCGCCAGCACTGGATGCATCCACAGATTACAGCACGATTAAAGTGATGAAGCTTGATTTGTTTTTAACCATGTTTTTGCAAACTCAATATGACAGTCAGTCAGAGGTTACACTCACTGTTGCCATTATAAATGATCTGATTGGAGGTTAACACTAATAAACGCACAGTTTGACCTCGACACACGGCTCTCATGTGCATATCCAAAACTCTTAATGTGTCCCCCTCCATACTATGATTTATCACCATGACAACAGGCAGCGACTGGACCTTTGCCATGGCAACATAATGGGATGAGAGAGCGTCGATGTAATGACAAATAATGACAACCAGCAGGGAGACAGACAGAATGGATCAGAGATTTATATCAAATACTCTTTAAAAATGATCAATTCAGTCTAATGTCACTTTATGCTGCTTTACTTTCATTTAGTTTTGAAACTTTTTATCATTCAATAAAATAAAAGAGTCAGATTTAGGCTCTAATGACAAAAGATCCAAAGCTGAATATGTCGTTTCAATATGGTAAGGGTTCTATTTCCGTGAGCGCGCTAGGCACAACAACCGTGCCATACGTATTGTTCAATCTTCGCGAGAGCGCTAACTCTGGATGCACAAGTGCGCGTGGAAGTATTTGCGCTCTCTGTGGGTGTATGCACACAAACAATGTGTGTATTGCATGTTCATTTGTTATTTTCCTGAGAAAAGATGTTTCAGTAGCACGTCTGTTTTCAGCACAAAGTCTAAACTCAGATTTGCAGTTTGAGACTCCACCAGCAGGTGGCGATAAAGTCTGAAAATATAGTGACATTAACTATGTCCTGACAGTTGTAAGTGTTTTATGATTTGTGTTCACACAACTATAGGTCATGGTTTATTTTCAGTCATTTTGATCATGTTTTTATTTACATTTGATGATCTAATTTGTATTGGTATTTTTCCACCTGTTGTCGTAGATTGTCGCAGAGTAAAATTGTTTGGAAACACAACAGCGTCCTGTCATGTTTACATGCTCTACTGATGGGTTAGGTTTGTATAAGGGGTTTGGGAACGGGTATAATATTAATAAAGATGTCCTTAACTCCTCGTGCGCAGAACTCACGCTTACTTCCGGGAATTTGCACGTGACGAAGTTGTACGAGTTTATGCAAACAACATCGTGTGAGACCACATGAAATAGCCAACTTAAATTATATACCAATTTTCATGAGATCAGGTTGGTCTGTTTACACTAGCAACTTCATTAGCTGTCTTTATATTGTTGGTGCTTGAGGAATGGACTATAATAGGACACACCTCCGAATTAGTGAGGTGTGTTATCCAGCACATCCAGCACATTAACACTTTGCATGTGCAACTTCACCAAACCCATTTTGCCTAAACTTAGCCCATGCTTGCACGAAACTAGCAAACCTAATGGCCACCCCACTGACTTATGGCATAGTGCTCTGCTTAGAGCTCTTAAATTAGGGCCCTAAATCTCATTTCTCAGTTTGTGTGTAATTTCTGCACCACTAGCGACACCCAGAGTCACCAAACGGCATTGAGAAATACAAACATGGTCCCGCCCAAACTCATATACAGCAACACTGGCTCAACAAATGGTGTGAGTTTAGGGCTATCAATTATTGTGACAGATGCCGCCTCATTTAAAGCTGTTTACCAAGTCGCTAACCTGATAAACACACTCAATCTGCACTAAAATGTCTGAAATGCTCTTAAGTGCATAATGAGAGATTTTAATATCTGCTCACAATTAACGAGTCCTAAATACATTATTACAGTCACATCCATGTGACCGTGACATCAACGTCCCATATGCTGTCTTGTGTTTCGTGTCCTGTCTCTGTGTGAGCGCACGGGTCCTGTATGAGTTACCACCGTGCGCTCTTCGGTAATGTCGGTAAAGAGAAAGAATGTTACGCTGCTGGCATACGGACGTGCTTAGGAAATTATTTTCTTTGAATTCAGCCATTTTTGTCTGGTCCATAGCATGACGACAATCACAGCTCTTTTCACAACCACTCAAACATGGACAGTCACACAGAAACGATTATTTACCAAATATATCAAACATTACTGACACACTTAGAAACACTCACACAGTGATCAGACATGCACTCACAGATGTACATGTACAGAGTGGCTATCTGAGTTACCATAGACTTCTATCTGTCTAATATTGTGTAGGTCTCCCTCGTGCCACCAAAACAGTGCCAACCCGCGTCTCAGAACAGCATTCAGAGATTATATTCTTCAGCATAATTATACAGAGTGGTTATCTGAGTTACTGTAGACTTTACCAGCTCAAACCAGTCTGACCATTCTCTGTTGATCTCATCATCAAGTGTTTCATCCACAGAACTGACCATCACTGGACGTGTTTCATCCACAGAACTGACCATCACTAGATGAGTTTCATACACAGAACTGACCATCACTGGATGTGTCTCATACACAGAACTGACCATCACTGGACGTGTTTCATCCACAGAACTGACCATCACTGGATGTGTCTCATACACAGAACTGACCATCACTGGATGTGTTTCATCCACAGAACTGACCATCACTAGATGAGTTTCATACACAGAACTGACCAACACTGGACGTGTCTCATACACAGAACTGACCATCACTGGACGTGTTTCATCCACAGAACTGACCATCACTGGATGTGTCTCATACACAGAACTGACCATCACTGGACGTGTTTCATCCACAGAACTGACCATCACTGGATGAGTTTCATACACAAAACTGACCATCACTGGATGAGTTTCATACACAAAACTGACCATCACCGGACGTGTTTCATCCACAGAACTGACCATCACTGGATGTGTCTCATACACAGAACTGACCATCACTGGACGTGTTTCATCCACAGAACTGACCATCACTGGACGTGTTTCATACACAGAACTGACCATCACCGGACGTGTTTCATACACAGAACTGACCATCACTGGACGTGTTTCATACACAGAACTGACCATCACCGGACGTGTTTCATACACAGAACTGACCATCACCGGACGTGTTTCATACACAGAACTGACCATCACCGGATGTGTTTCATACACAGAACTGACCATCACCGGACGTGTTTCATACACAGAACTGACCATCACCGGACGTGTTTCATACACAGAACTGACCATCACTGGATGTGTTTCATACACAGAACTGACCATCACCGGACGTGTTTCATACACAGAACTGACCATCACCGGACGTGTTTCATACACAGAACTGACCATCACTGGACGTGTTTCATACACAGAACTGACCATCACCGGACGTGTTTCATACGCAGAACTGACCATCACCGGACGTGTTTCATACGCAGAACTGACCATCACCGGACGTGTTTCATACGCAGAACTGACCATCACCGGATGAGTTTCATACGCAGAACTGACCATCACTGGATGTGTCTCATACGCAGAACTGATCATCACTGGACGTGTTTCATACGCAGAACTGATCATCACTGGATGTGTCTCATACGCAGAACTGATCATCACTGGATGTGTTTCATACGCAGAACTGACCATCACTGGACGAGTTTCATACGCAGAACTGATCATCACTGGACGTGTCTCATACGCAGAACTGACCATCACCGGACGTGTTTCATACACAGAACTGACCATCACTGGATGAGTTTCATACGCAAAACTGACCATCACCGGATGTGTTTCATACGCAGAACTGACCATCACTGGATGTGTTTCATACACAGAACTGACCATCACTGGATGAGTTTCATACGCAGAACTGACCATCACTGGACGTGTTTCATACACAGAACTGACCATCACCGGACGTGTTTCATACGCAGAACTGACCATCACTGGATGAGTTTCATACGCAGAACTGACCATCACTGGATGTGTTTCATACGCAGAACTGACCATCACTGGATGTGTTTCATACACAGAACTGACCATCACTGGATGAGTTTCATATGCAGAACTGACCATCACTGGATGAGTTTCATACGCAGAACTGACCATCACTGGACGTGTTTCATCCGCAGAACTGACCATCACTGGATGTGTTTCATCCACAGAACTGACCATCACTGGATGTGTTTCATACGCAGAACTGACCATCACTGGAAGTGTTTCATACACAGAACTGACCATCACTGGGTGTGTTTCATGCACAGAACTGACCATCACTGGACGTGTTTCATACACAGAACTGACCATCACTGGGTGTGTTTCATGCACAGAACTGACCATCACTGGATGTGTCTCATACACAGAACTGACCATCACTGGATGTGTCTCATACACAGAACTGACCATCACTGGATGTGTTTCATACACAGAACTGACCATCACTGGATGTGTCTCATACACAGAACTGACCATCACTGGATGAGTTTCATACACAGAACTGACCATCACTGGATGAGTTTCATACACAGAACAGACCATCACTGGACGTGTTTCATACACAGAACTGACCATCACTGGGTGTGTTTCATACACAGAACTGACCATCACTGGATGTGTTTCATACACAGAACTGATCATCACTGGACGTGTTTCATACACAGAACTGACCATCACTGGGTGTGTTTCATACACAGAACTGACCATCACTGGATGTGTTTCATACACAGAACAGACCATCACTGGACGTGTTTCATACACAGAACTGACCATCACTGGGTGTGTTTCATGCACAGAACTGACCATCACTGGATGTGTTTCATACACAGAACTGACCATCACTGGGTGTGTTTCATGCACAGAACTGACCATCACTGGATGAGTTTCATGCACAGAACTGACCATCACTGGATGTGTTTCATACACAGAACTGACCATCACTGGATGTGTTTCATACACAGAACTGACCATCACTGGGTGTGTTTCATGCACAGAACTGACCATCACTGGATGTGTTTCATACACAGAACTGACCATCACTGGGTGTGTTTCATACACAGAACTGACCATCACTGGATGAGTTTCATTCGGAGTAAATTCTAGAGATACTCAAACCTGCCCGCCTGACTCCAACAATCATGCCACACTCCAAAATCACAGAGATCATTTTTCCCCATTCTGATGGTTGATGTGAACATGAACTGAAGCTCCTGACCCGTATCTGTATGATTTCATGCACTGCTGCCACACGATTGGCTGATCAGATAATCACATGGATGAGTAGGTGTACAGATGTCCCTAATATAGTGCCCGGTGAGTGTAGAGCACAATCACACATTTACAGGCACATTACAGTTCCTTAGGTTAAAATGAGAGTCTACTTTATAAACTGAAATATTTCGTGACTCTGCAGCAGTCATTAGTGTGTGTCAGCACAGGGTTTTATTAAAGTGCATGTGACAGTTTCTGCTGTTAATTACACTGCTCTTCCTCCTCAGGTCCAAACAAGTCTTCACGGTCTATGGAGCCGCTGATACCAGATGAAACATTCATCCGCCCACTGCGAGTGTTTGAGAGTAAAAATGATCTAATGACCCACCGTACAGACACTCAATGTTTCTCCCATAACGCACTGCACCGGCTCTTATCTGTGCTCGGCTCTCTTCAGCTGGAAAACTGCCGGATGGTGATGGCAGGAACTCTGATTACAGTCCAACATTTCACCTCTTTAATGCGCTCTCTCTCATGTGATTAACGCCTCGTTGCCGTCAGCCCATTTTTCATGGGCTAAGAGTGTGTGCTGGTGATTTATGTGTGAGTTTTATGTGTGTGCTTGTAAACTGCTGCAGTGCAGGGGTAGTTGATCATGATGTCCACTCTGGAATTATTCACAGAAGATGAAACTAATCGACCGCAGGCAGAATCAAACCGTCTCGTTCATCGCTTGTTCCAGAAGTACATTCTCACTTCTCTGGACATCATGGACATGAGTGTTGTGTCTACGCAGAAAACAGCCCATGTGGTGTGCCAGAGTCGAAGCATTACCAATCACATGTATGCTTGTATCAGCTGGTTTCTCAATGTGCTTTTCTGGGGCTCGTTGGACGTCATCATTCACTGCTGAAATTCACTTTCAATAATCAAGTATGCAAGTATCGAGAATGCATATAATTAACCGGATGTGTTCTTTATCAGCCTTTATTTCATTAAATGATGCCCCAAATAACAACAAATATTGACCAAGTATAACTTCTCTTTTTTTCCCCCTTTTTCCCCCAATCTGTAACGCCCAATTCCCAATGCGTTCTAAGTCCTCGTGGTGGCGTAGTGACTCGCCTCAATCCGGGTGGCAAAGAACGAATCTCAGTTGTGTCTGACACCGTCAATCCGTGCATCTTATCACGTGACTTGTTGAGCGCATTACCGTGGAGACGTAGCGCGTGTGGAGGCTTGACGCATTTCTCCGCGGCATCCACGCACAACTCACCACATGCCCCACCGAGAGCGAGAACCACATTATAGCGACCACGAGGAGGTTACCCCATGTGACTCTACCCTCCCTAGCAACCGGGCCAATTTGGTTGCTAAGGAGACCTGGCTGGAGTCACTCCACACGCCCTGGATTCAAACTCACGACTCCAGCTGTGATAGTCAGTGTCAATACTCGCTGAGATACCCAGAACCCACGACTCTCAAATTCTTGAGAGAAAACACAACGATAAATGTCCTTCGTCTGCCACCGTAGTACCAAGTTCTTGCTCGCAAGTCATTATCCGATGCATCCTCGATATTCAGCATGATCAAGAACACATCCGGGTATTTCAATGCAATCTCTGGCGTTCTTGAGGACTGAACTGAACTTCAGCAGTGGATCCATGAGAAACACAAAGCACACGGAGAACATCGAGAAACAGCCTTTATCAGTCGTCTGGGTTCCGGAACTATTTCCCCATTCATTTCTTCAATTGAGATTTCATAAAAGTCTTCGTAAAAGAGTTGCGTGCCATGAACCAAACCAACCAGCTCCGAGGTAAATTACAACATTACAAACTTTGATTTCAAGTACAAATATATTTGAGATCAGTGTAAAGTCTTTCACAAGAGCATGAACTACAATCCCATGAAGCATTGCGAATGATATAAACCGATGGAAATATAAAGAGGGTGACCGACTCGTTTGCATCATTTACAGAGTGGCATGGGTGTGGGCGGGCATAGTTCTCTGATTGGTGGATCTTTCTCTTTAGGGTCATGTGGAGTAGTTGTTAAACAGGAATTCCGCTATTAAACATGATTTTTAAACAATGAAGTTGAAATAGCGAGGACTGATGGCTTAAATGCCAACAATGAACAACCTCAGTGCTCAAGGTAAACTCTGTCAAAGTTTGTTGTTTTGCTAGGCATCATT
Organism: Xyrauchen texanus; assembly: GCF_025860055.1. Lineage (NCBI taxonomy): Eukaryota > Metazoa > Chordata > Actinopteri > Cypriniformes > Catostomidae > Xyrauchen > Xyrauchen texanus. The sequence goes on along the minus strand of NC_068323.1, from coordinate 210,170 downwards.
TGTTGTGTCGCTATGGAGTGTGTGCACGAGCGTGAGCAATAGGCTGCAGTTCACTGAACGGCCACAGGTGTCGCTATGGAGTGTGTGCACGAGCGCGTGCAATAGGCTGCAGTTCACTGAACGGCCACAGGTGTCACTATGGAGTGTGTGCACGAGCGCGAGCAATAGGCTGCAGTTCACTGAACGGCCACAGGTGTCGCTATGGAGTGTGTGCACGAGCGCGAGAAACAGGCTGCAGTTCACTGAACGGCCACAGGTGTCGCTATGGAGTGTGTGCATGAGCGCGAGCAATAGGCTGCAGTTCACCGAACGGCCACTGGTGTCACTAATAACAAGTGTTTCTGAATCTGACATACTGCACCTTTAATTTTCCACACACACAAGACGGTGACTCTCAAATCAACATAATTAAAAGTAATAGTAACGCCTCCGACTGTCTACCCAACAAGGGGTCCTGGACCTAAAAATGGTTGAAGACCCCTGATATACAGTATAATAAATTACAACTCATTAATCAGTTCACATATATGATATTTGCACATCTTCAGACAGAAGGGGAAATAAAATGAATGGTCTATTCTAGTTTTAAGTCCGTCTGAGCTTCAGTGATCTCACTAGTGATGGGTTTCTCTCTCAGAGCAGAAGACAGGAATAATGGAAATGACTTGTTTCCTCGCTTCTGGTTTGGTATTTCTACTCTGCTATTTTCTGGGCTCAGTAAAGGTCTTTTACGTCAGAGCAGATCGACAGTTTCTCTCGCCCGAGGACCTATTCATCGCCTTCGGAAGTCATTCTCTTTGTCTGCTTCAACTGAACATTCATTCCAACATTAACTGCATATGAAAATTCATCACTCAGTGCCTGAACGTCATTCAGATTGAACATTCAGCTGAATATAAAACACCCGACACAGTCCAAGGGACAAACTGAGGCGAGTCCAGACGGCTTTATTTTGGCATGTGGAGTGGGACACGAGGAGCAGTTTGTGCGCGCTCTGGAAAAGCATAATGCCAGTTTGAAGTGTTTTCTTTAGCAATACCCATTTGACATTTAACTTCAGCTCAACCAGCACTTGTGTTTGTCTCAATCAGAGCTTTGTATGTGGACAGACATGTTCCATTCCCTCACTGCGTGGGTTTCCAAACACTTTCCAAACCTGATCCAAACACTCACAAAGAACTACAGCAGAAACACAAGGGCTGATGGGACCTGTCTCTCTCTCTGGCTGTCTGTCTCTAATGCTCTGATAAGTACAGTTCATAGAGCTCTGCTGAGTGCTGTGTGATCAGTTGTTCCATGTATCTGGAGTTAATGGACATGCCGTCATTTGTGAGTCACCTATAAAACATCAAAAACACATCATACACTCACCTCAGTCAGATGTGACACACATTCATCTGGAGTGGTAATGAGAATATTTCACCCTCTCCAGCAGAATCCAACATTGATGCACAAACATGATTTACTATCAGGGTCAGGGTCGGGATGTTCGGCAGGCATTCTGAGCGTTATGGGTGGTCTCATCGTCTAGTTAGGGGTCCACCTTGGGTGTTTTGCCATGTGACTAGGAGAGCACATGGAAACTCTAGGCGGGGGCAATGCCAACCCATGCCCACCCATGATCTACATTCATGATTTTTTTCAGCCTGCTCCATTTACTATGTCAAAATCATATGAACATGGCATTCATTCAGTACCATCTGATGCCACCATGATTGCATTCAGTACCATCTGATGCCACCATGATTGCATTGCAGTACATCTGATGCCACCATGATCGCATTCAGTACCATCTGATGCCACCATGATCGCATTCAGTACCATCTGATGCCACCACGATCGCATTCAGTACCATCTGATGCCACCATTATTGCATTGCAGTACCATCTGATGCCACCATGATTGCATTCAGTACCATCTGATGCCACCATTAAGGCATTGCAGTACCATTTGATGCCACCATGATTGCATTCAGTACCATCTGATGCCACCATGATCGCATTGCAGTACATCTGATGCCACCATGATCGCATTCAGTACCACCTGATGCCACCATGATCGCATTCAGTACCATCTGATGCCACCATGATCGCATTGCAGTACCATCTGATGCCACCATGATTGCATTCAGTACCATCTGATGCCACCATGATTGCATTCAGTACCATCTGATGCCACCATTATTGCATTACAGTACCATCTGATACCACCATGATTGCATTCAGTACCATCTGATGCCACCATTGATTGCATTGCAGTACCATCTGATGCCACCATGATTGCATTCAGTACATCTGATGCCACCATTATTGCATTGCAGTACCATCTGATGCCACCATGATTGCATTCAGTACATCTGATGCCACCATGATTGCGTTCAGTACCATCTGATGCCATCATGATTGCGTTCAGTACATCTGATGCCACCATGATTGCATTCAGTACATCTGATGCCACCATGATTGCATTCAGAAACCATCTGATGCCACCATGATTGCGTTCAGTACATCTGATGCCACCATGATTGTGTTCAGTACATCTGATGCCACCATGATTGCATTCAGTACCATCTGATGCCACCATGATTGCATGCAGTACATCTGATGCCACCATGATTGCATGCAGTACATCTGATGCCACCATGATTCGATTCAGTACCATCTGATGCCACCATGATTGCATTCAGTACTTTAATGTTTAAAGAGAAAGATTAAAGATATAATCTGTGCATCAGAAGTCTCTCTCTCTAATCATGTCTGATATTAACCGCAAGTCTTTCTTGATCACTGAGTGAATGTCTGGGCACGTGTCACACCCTGAAACCGAGCAACGCGACGCGACGCAGCTAGGACGCTCCTGTTATAATAAACCAAACGTGACGCAATGAGAGCTCTCCCTTTACAAGCATCCCCTCGCGCGCGCGCAGTGTACATTAGGTGTGGCATAACTTATTATAATGCATCTTATGGGGCCAGAAGTCCTGGCTAAAGTCTGCGTTCAGTACGCAACGCGCATCAGACGCTGCACTGGGGGGGCGTCAAAAACGCGTCAAACGCACGGAGCGCTGGGGAGGAGTTACTGGTGTCAGCTCTGTGCAGATATTAACTAACAAGAGCTGAAAAGAGATCTAACTGTCAGGTGTGGGTTATAAAGACGGTGCATTTAAAACAGGGTTTCCTTAAATAATAGTTCCACGTGATCACCAGGTTCACTGAGATGACGTCCGGCTCTGGAATCAGGTAACTTTCTATAAACTTCTCAATGGACGAACTCAAACGAACCTTCAGCTGCTCCTGTCGGTAACTTCACAAGATCTGCATTCAAATGGACCGGCTCCGGTTCGTCTGGATCCTGGCGTTGTGCGCGTGCCTGTGGGCCACCTGCACGCGCTGCTCAGGTGAGCGTCACGTGAGGAGTAACTAACTCATATATGTGTATGTTGTTAAGAGCAGTGTTGGGTAAGTTACTCTAAAAAAAGTAATGCGTTACTAACTACTAATTACATCTTCTACCGTGTAATTAGATTACTAATTTGCATTACTAATTACTTTCTAAACCCTGATCAACATCGACCAGTGAAAAATACAAGGATAGACATGAAACTGTTATTTTAATTCTTTCAAATAAACCAAATAAATTATTATTGATATGCCCAAAGAATTTAAAGGGGCGGCGTTAAATTAGAAAACATATTTTAACATTAGACGTTACATTTCGATTTTAAATTCACTATTGTTTTATATCGAATTGATGTAACATAATTACATCAGAAGTAACTGTAATTAAATTACTGTAAAAAAATAAGAGTAATCCCTTACTTTACTTTTTTCAATGAAAAAGTAATTTAATTACAGTCATTAATTACTTAGTAATGCATTACACCCAACAAAATTTTATTTATCCCTAATTTGGAATGCCGATTTCCAATGTGCTCTAAGTCCTCGTGGTGGCACTGGCAGTCCTCGTGGTGACCACCTGGATTGAGGCGAGTCACTATGCCACCACGAGGACTTGGAGCACACTGGGAATTGGGCGTTCCAGATTGGGGAGAAAATGAGAGAAAAATCAACAACAAAAACACAGTAAATCTATGACAGGGAAAAATAAGTTTATAAAACCTGGAGTTCTCAATCCATTAGCATCCTAAGAGCCCTCCTAATGAAATATAGATATATATAGATAAATATAAATATCTGTTTTATTCCATCACAACACAGAGCTGCTTTTGATTGGCTGTCCACAGAGAAAGATGCTTTTTGCCCAGGTAAGACTGTAGTTACATTTGAGCTTTTCCTGATGATCTTGAGGTTTGAAAGTTGCTCTCTCTTGTACAGTATAATGAAATGGAGAAAGTGTCAGTGCAGTTATATCTGTCTGTCTCTGTCTTCAAGTTTCGAACTGTTGTGAGGGAAACATCCTGCTGCTTCTGGACTCGTCCGGTAGCATCAATTCTCATGAGTTTTCTCAGTTGCTGCACTTCCTGTCGGAGCTCCTGCAGCCGTTCCGATTGGGCCACGGCCAGGTGAGGGTGGGCCTTGTGCAGGTGGGAACGGAGCCTAGACTCGAATTCGGCCCAGATGTGTACAATACTCAGAACGGCCTACAGGAGGCGCTGAGGAGAACGCAACAGCTCCACGGAGACACGAACACTGAGGATGCATTGTGATTGGCCGAGAGAATGTTTCAGAATGAGGCTGACACTGAAGCCCCGCCCAGAATACTACTCTGGCTCACGGATGGGGTGGGGCCAGGAGCGGTGGAAGGACCAATGGCAGCACTGCGGCGACAGGGAGTGTCTGTGTTGGCCGTTTCAACCGGACCTGGAAATTATCATGTGCTGCGTAAAGTGGTGACTCCGCCCATTGAGACGCACCTGTATTTTGTTGACGTTGATGACATCAGCATCATCACTGAGGACTTGAGAGAGGCGATTATCGGTATGGCCGAGAAATACATTGAACATTCACAATATTTGCAATGATTTTGGTGGAGATATAAAATTGAACAACCTCATGAATATGCCGATGATTTTGTTGCGTTTTTTATTTGTCCAATAAGTTTTCTATAGGTCATGTAGTTTCGTGATAGCATATCTGATGTAAAACTTCAAACTGAAGTGTGTCATTTCTGTGCCACTGGCGTCACCAACCAGAATACTAAAATAAACATTGTTTTCCAACAGCTTTCTGATTACTCCCCGCATCTGCTGTTGAACGAACAAACAGATAGCTCCGCCCCAACTCACGCCATTGGTTGAGTCAGTGTTGTTGTGTCGGGTTGGATGGGTCACTCAAAACAAACAGAGGGATTTCCATAGTGCCACAGAGACACAGTATTTCCAGAAAATGTACTAAAATGGTTGTTGTTTTCTGTCTGGATCACTCGTTTCAGTAGTTTTTGCACTGCATCTCCTAGAGAGCAGAACCACAAAACAGTCCAGAGTCATAACAGCGCCACCCAGTGGTCTAAATCATAGCATGCTGACTAAGTAGTAAACTATCTCTCTCTGTCTCTGTCTCAGAGTTGATTCGTGCAGATCGTTTACAGGTACGTGACGTCCGCTCTCGTAGCGCTGTGCTGCAGTGGCGTCCGGTGCTCAGTGGAGGTTTGGGAACTTACGGGCTTCATTACGGGCCCGACCCATCTGATGGCACAGCGGCCTCCATCAGCTTGGGCTCCAACAGCAAACTCGTCCTTTCAGGAGACGTGGACTGGGCGGAGCTCACCCACCTGCAGCCCGACACACCCTACACGGCCTGGCTCATTCCCGAGACCAACATTTACAACGCCAAAACACTGAGTGTTACCTTCAGAACCCTGCCGGGTAAGGAACTTTACACCTGTTTAACATCTGTTGTTGTTTTTTAAAGCCCTAACTAACAAAGTAATTAAAGAAGATCTCTTCCTGTAGATCAGTTTGGTCCGGCCACAGTGATGGTATCCGACTCGAGTCCGAGTCGCTTGCGTGTGAGCTGGGGTCCGATACACCCTGAGCAGGTTCAGCAGTACCGTGTGGAATATGGAGTGAATCCCAGAAGTGCGGTCCGTACTTTGACCCTGACCTCATTTCAGAGCTCCGCCCTCCTCACACAGCTCCACCCACACACTGAATATCTAATTACCGTCACTGCAGTGCACTCATCCGGCCAGCAGATGGCGTTGTCTGTCAAAGCCTGCACACAGGAAGGTACAGGGATTTTTTGGGCATATGCTTTCATAGAAGAAAGTTTGAACGAGGGAGTGTAATTAACGTCTTTAACCTTTGTACGGTTGATTGTGAGACTGTTTGAATGTTTCAGTTCTCCCGGCACTCGCTGACATTCAGCTGACCCCAGTGGGGCGGGGCTCGGTGCAGGTTGATTGGCGGGGACAGGGAGAGGAGGCGGGGCTTCTGGGTTTCTGGGTGAGCTGGAAGAATGAAGATCGGCCTTCATCATCTTCCTCACTGTATCTGCCACCACATTCACTGTCCACACTGCTGACTGACGTGGGCCGCACAAGTCGCGTGTGTGTGTCACCGGTGTATCGCACGGCGCGAGGGGAGGGGCTATGCTGCACTGCACACACTTAAACAGGTATGAATACACACATGTTTGTGTCAAAAGCATCCGTAATACACAATAACAGTGCTTTCTTTATTTAACTGCATCTGTCCAACTGTGTGCAGCTTCAGTGTGAATCACAGATCCGTGACGGTCCATCAGTCATTGATCCATGTGACGCCACATCAAAGACCAGAGTTCACAAAGATCCTTTATCAAGACAAGCAGCTTCATCAAACACAGCTCACGCTAATACAAGCAGACTGAACCAAACTTCAGAAGTGATCTGATCTAGTCTCATCTGAAGTGAACTGACTGTCCTCATACTGTGTAATTGATTATTTGACTGATAAAAAAATGTGTTTCAATCAGATTGAAGCTGCAGCTCTGAGCTGTTTACAGTTATGATTGTGTGTGTCTAGTGACACCTAGCGGCCGTTAGAGGACACTGCGTCCAATTCTATCTACTGTGCAGAACTACAGGCTTTATTGCATTGATTTATATGTAGACTTTAACTGAGATGTCTAAGATTTAACTCTAGTATTACAGAATAAACCTATTAAAACACATTTTGCCAGCTGATGAGTCTGAGTGTTTTTTTTTTTTTCAAATTTTATCCCCCCCTGCGATGGACTGGCGACCTGTCCAGGGTGTCCCCCGCCTTTTGCCAATGTTAGCTGGGATAGGCTCCAGCCCCCCGCGACCCTGTACACAGGATAAGCGGTTGACGATGGATGGATGGATGGAAATTTTATCCCCTTTTCTCCCCAATTTGGAACGGTCAATTCCCACTACTTAGTAGGTGCTCATGGTGGTGCGGTTACTCGCCTCAATCCGGTTGGCGGAGGACGAGCTCATGCTACTCTCCACGATCCACACACAACTCACCACACGCCCCATTGAGAGAACCACTAATCACCACCACGAGGAGGTTACCCCATGTGACTCTACCCTCCCTAGCAACCGGTCCAATTTGGTTACCCCATGTGACTCTACCCTCCCTAGCAACCAGGACAATTTGGTTGCTTAGGAGACCTGACTGGAGTCACTCAGCACGCCCTCAAACTCACGACTCCAGATGTGATAGTCAGATTAATGCTCGCTGAGATATTTAATATTTTAATATTTGACCACAACAACTAAAATATGTATTCATCAAAGCCAAGGTTTTATCCATTTAAATTTGATCAATCAATAATAAAAAAATATATGAAATGTTATATATAAGATTTTATAAATGTCATTGCTTTTGTAGGCTTGGACTTTAAAAACACTTAATATATCCCATTTTTGATGGACGCTGGAACCCTGTTGTTTTGTTGACTGTTATAAGTCCTGTGTTCCAAATGTGATAAATCACCCTCCGAAGGACTCTTTAAAGCAGGGGCGTACATTCCAATAACCCCCCAATAACCAAAACAAACAAGCTCTGTAACATCTGAGGTTGTTACCCCTACTACCCACCACCAGAGGGAGCCCTCTCCCGAATACGGAACTATAGCGTTTCTTCATTGGTGATTTCCTGTTATACTCTATAAGTAGCCATGCTTCTCCATTTTGACTTGCAAAGTATTGCCAGTTAACCCTGTCTTACCCCGAAGTGTTTTTCCTTCGCCATTGCCTGTTGTCCTGGATTTACTGGCTTTTGGATACCCCTTTGTTTGCCTTGTCTTTTGGGTTTATTGGATTATACCACATGCTTAATGACTACCTCTATTTGCCTGCCGATTGTTTGCTTATGATCTTTAATAGACTTCCTGCACACGGAACACGTCTCCATGGCCAGTTCATTACAAGTACACCCCCCAAATATTTATGCCATGATCAATGGAAACATGTAAATGCTTCATGCGTCCTGCTGTAAGATCACTTTAAACACTGACTTATAAAGCAGGGACTAGTTAAACCAAAGTAGTCTCAACGGTTATAAGGTTTATTAAAGTCAAAAGTCAATGTGTGTTTTCTCGAGCTGTGGTTTAGTATGTTGCTCAAAACCCTCTTGAATTAGATTCATTTTGTAAAGTTTCCCCCAAACTACAGTTCTAATATACTTATATGTTTACATGTTGGGTGAACAAATGAACACTAAAACAACACTGGCATACCTTCAGTCAAGAGTTAGTGAAGATTTTAACTGTAGGTTTGAAGAGAGTTTTTTCATACATTTCATGTTGTCACGTGTTTTAAATGATGATTAATCAAAACAGTAGTTCAATGTTTGTATTTTTTAATTCATCTGAAAAGCCTGTAATGGTCTGTTTAATGGTTATTGTGACAGCAGACTCTAGGCTGATCTGTTCAATGACCTGAAGTAGTTTCTCTTGGGCAGTAAATGTGGAAATGTTCAATAGCTTTTTTGTAGTCAACACTTTGAGGCTTATGTGAAGTGAAATGTGAGTGTGCATTAAAGTGACATGGAGAAATTACACTTCTGTTTATCAGCTAACCACATACGGTTTTCAGCTAATGACCTTAGTCTCAAAACGGCCAAATATTAGCCAGTCTATGCTAATTTAAGATTAAAATTCATGCTAATTACCATGTTAGCATAGTTTTTTGAGTAACGAAGTATACAGGAGTGCCAATTAACCTTATAATCTAAACCCTAACATAACCATAACGTAACCCTAAAATAACCCTAACATAACCCTAACCCTAGCATAACCCTAACATAACCATAACCATAACATAAGCCTAACATAACCCTAACCATAACATAACCTTAGCATAACCCTAACCATAACATGACCCTAGCATAACCCTAACCTTAACATAACCCTATCCATAACATAACCATAACATAACCCTAACAACACCCTAACATAACCATATCCATAACATAACCCTAACATAACCATTACATAACCCTAACAACACCCTAACATAACCATATCCATAACATAACCCTAACATAACCATATCCATAACATAACCTTAACATAATCATAACATAACCATAACATAACCTTATCCATAACATAACCCTAACATAACATTACATAACCCTAACAACACCCTAACATAACCATAACCATAACATAACCATAACACAACCATAACATAACCCTATCATATCCAAAACATAACCATAACATAACCATAACATAACCCTATCCATAACATAACCCTAACATTACCATAACATAACCCTAACATAATCCTATCATATCACTAACATAACCATATCCATAAAATAACACTAATATAACCATAACATAACCCTAAAATAACCCTATCATATCCATAACATAACCATATCCATTACATAACCATTACATAACCATAACATAACCATATTCATAACATAACCCTAACATAATCCTATCATATCCATAACATAATCATACCCATAACATAACCCTAACAAAACCCTATCCATAACATAACCATTACATAACCATAACATAACCATATCCATAACATAACCCTATCATATCCATAACATAACCATATCCATTACATAACCATAACATAACCATATTCATAACATAACCCTAACATAATCCTATCATATCCATAACATAACCCTATCATATCCATAACATAACCATACCCATAACATAACCCTAACAAAACCCTATCCATAACATAACCATTACATAACCATAACATAACCATATCCATAACATAACCCTATCATATCCATAACATAACCATATCCATTACATAACCATAACATAACCATATTCATAACATAACCCTAACATAATCCTATCATATCCATAACATAACCCTATCATATCCATAACATAACCATACCCATAACATAACCCTAACAAAACACTATCCATAACATAACCATTACATAACCATAACATAACCATATCAATAACATAACCCTATCATATCCATAACATAACCATATCCATTACATAACCATAACATAACCATATCCATAGCATAACCCTAACATATCCATAACATAACCATAACATAACCATATTCATAACCATATCCATAACATAACCCTATCATATCCATAACATAACCATACCCATAACATAACCCTAACAAACCCTATCCATAACATAACCATTACATAACCATAACATAGCCATATCCATAACATAACCATACCCATAACATAACCCTAACATAACCATACCCATAACATAACCCTAACAAAACCCTATCCATAACATAACCATTACATAACCATAATATAACCATATCCATAACATAACCCTAACATAACCCTATCATATCCATAACATAACCATATCCATAACATAACCCTAACATAAACATAACATAACCCTATCATATCCATAACATATCCATATACATAACATTACCATAACATAACCCTAACATAACCCTAAGATAATCCTAACATAACCCTAGCATAACCCTAACATAACCCTAACATAATCCTAACATAACCCTAGCATAACCCTAACATAACCCTAACATAATCCTAACATAATCCTAACATAATCCTAACATAACCCTAGCATAACCCTAAAATAACCCTAACATAACCCTAACATAATCCTAACATAATCCTAACATAATCCTAACATAACGATAACATAACCCTAACATAACCCTAGCATAACCCTAACATAATCCTAACATAACCCTAACATAATCCTAACATAATCCTAACATAACCCTAACATAACCCTAGCATAACCCTAACATAATCCTAACATAACCCTAACATAACCCTAACATAATCCTAACATAACCCTAACATAACCCTAACATAATCCTAACATAATCCTAACATAACCCTAGCATAACCCTAAAATAACCCTAACATAATCCTAACATAACCCTAACATAACCCTAACATAATCCTAACATAATCCTAACATAATCCTAACATAATCCTAACATAACCCTAGCATAACCCTAACATAATCCTAACATAACCCTAACATAACCCTAACATAATCCTAACATAATCCTAACATAATCCTAACATAATCCTAACATAACCCTAACATAATCCTAACATAACCCTAGCATAACCCTAACATAATCCTAACATAACCCTAACATAACCCTAACATAATCCTAACATAATCCTAACATAATCCTAACATAACCCTATCATATCCATAACATAACCATACCCATAACATAACCCTAACAAAACCCTATCCATAACATAACCATTACATAACCATAACATAACCATATCCATAACATAACCCTATCATATCCATAACATAACCATATCCATTACGTAACCATAACATAACCATATTCATAACATAACCCTAACATAATCCTATAATATCCATAACATAACCCTATCATATCCATAACATAACCATACCCATAACATAACCCTAACAAAACACTATCCATAACATAACCATTACATAACCATAACATAACCATATCAATAACATAACCCTATCATATCCATAACATAACCATATCCATTACATAACCATAACATAACCATATCCATAGCATAACCCTAACATATCCATAACATAACCATAACATAACCATATTCTTAACCATATCCATAACATAACCCTATCATATCCATAACATAACCATACCCATAACATAACCCTAACAAACCCTATCCATAACATAACCATTACATAACCATAACATAGCCATATCCATAACATAACCATACCCATAACATAACCCTAACATAACCATACCCATAACATAACCCTAACAAAACCCTATCCATAACATAACCATTACATAACCATAATATAACCATATCCATAACATAACCCTAACATAACCCTATCATATCCATAACATAACCATATCCATAACATAACCCTAACATAAACATAACATAACCCTATCATATCCATAACATATCCATATACATAACATTACCATAACATAACCCTAACATAACCCTAACATAACCCTAAGATAATCCTAACATAACCCTAGCATAACCCTAACATAACCCTAACATAATCCTAACATAACCCTAGCATAACCCTAACATAACCCTAACATAATCCTAACATAATCCTAACATAATCCTAACATAACCCTAGCATAACCCTAAAATAACCCTAACATAACCCTAACATAATCCTAACATAATCCTAACATAATCCTAACATAACCCTAACATAATGATAACATAACCCTAACATAACCCTAACATAACCCTAACATAATCCTAACATAATCCTAACATAATCCTAACCTAACCCTAGCATAACCCTAAAATAACCCTAACATAACCCTAACATAATCCTAACATAATCCTAACATAATCCTAACATAGCGATAACATAACCTAACATAACCCTAACATAATCCTAACATAACCCTAACATAATCCTAACATAACCCTAACATAATCCTAACATAACCCTAACATAACCCTAACATAATCCTAACATAACCCTAACATAACCCTAACATAATCCTAACATAATCCTAACATAACCCTAGCATAACCCTAAAATAACCCTAACATAATCCTAACATAACCCTAACATAACCCTAACATAATCCTAACATAATCCTAACATAATCCTAACATAATCCTAACATAACCCTAGCATAACCCTAACATAATCCTAACATAACCCTAACATAACCCTAACATAATCCTAACATAATCCTAACATAATCCTAACATAATCCTAACATAACCCTAACATAATCCTAACATAACCCTAGCATAACCCTAACATAATCCTAACATAACCCTAACATAACCCTAACATAATCCTAACATAATCCTAACATAATCCTAACATAATCCTAACATAACCCTATCATATCCATAACATAACCATACCCATAACATAACCCTAACAAAACCCTATCCATAACATAACCATTACATAACCATAACATAACCATATCCATAACATAACCCTATCATATCCATAACATAACCATATCCATTACGTAACCATAACATAACCATATTCATAACATAACCCTAACATAATCCTATAATATCCATAACATAACCCTATCATATCCATAACATAACCATACCCATAACATAACCCTAACAAAACACTATCCATAACATAACCATTACATAACCATAACATAACCATATCAATAACATAACCCTATCATATCCATAACATAACCATATCCATTACATAACCATAACATAACCATATCCATAGCATAACCCTAACATATCCATAACATAACCATAACATAACCATATTCTTAACCATATCCATAACATAACCCTATCATATCCATAACATAACCATACCCATAACATAACCCTAACAAACCCTATCCATAACATAACCATTACATAACCATAACATAGCCATATCCATAACATAACCATACCCATAACATAACCCTAACATAACCATACCCATAACATAACCCTAACAAAACCCTATCCATAACATAACCATTACATAACCATAATATAACCATATCCATAACATAACCCTAACATAACCCTATCATATCCATAACATAACCATATCCATAACATAACCCTAACATAAACATAACATAACCCTATCATATCCATAACATATCCATATACATAACATTACCATAACATAACCCTAACATAACCCTAACATAACCCTAAGATAATCCTAACATAACCCTAGCATAACCCTAACATAACCCTAACATAATCCTAACATAACCCTAGCATAACCCTAACATAACCCTAACATAATCCTAACATAATCCTAACATAATCCTAACATAACCCTAGCATAACCCTAAAATAACCCTAACATAACCCTAACATAATCCTAACATAATCCTAACATAATCCTAACATAACCCTAACATAATGATAACATAACCCTAACATAACCCTAACATAACCTAACATAATCCTAACATAACCCTAACATAATCCTAACATAATCCTAACATAACCCTAGCATAACCCTAACATAATCCTAACATAACCCTAACATAATCCTAACATAATCCTAACATAACCCTAACATAATCCTAACATAATCCTAACATAACCCTAGCATAACCCTAAAATAACCCTAACATAATCCTAACATAACCCTAACATAACCCTAACATAATCCTAACATAATCCTAACATAATCCTAACATAACCCTAACATAACCCTAACATAATCCTAACATAATCCTAACATAATCCTAACATAACCCTAGCATAACCCTAACATAACCCTAACATAATCCTAACATAATCCTAACATAATCCTAACATAACCCTAACATAACCCTAGCATAACCCTAACATAATCCTAACATAACCCTAACATAACCCTAGCATAACCCTAAAATAACCCTAACATAATCCTAACATAACCCTAACATAACCCTAACATAATGATAACATAACCCTAACATAACCCTAACATAACCCTAACATAATCCTAACATAATCCTAACATAATCCTAACCTAACCCTAGCATAACCCTAAAATAACCCTAACATAACCCTAACATAATCCTAACATAATCCTAACATAATCCTAACATAACGATAACATAACCCTAACATAACCCTAACATAATCCTAACATAACCCTAACATAATCCTAACATAACCCTAACATAATCCTAACATAACCCTAACATAACCCTAACATAATCCTAACATAACCCTAACATAACCCTAACATAATCCTAACATAATCCTAACATAACCCTAGCATAACCCTAAAATAACCCTAACATAATCCTAACATAACCCTAACATAACCCTAACATAATCCTAACATAATCCTAACATAATCCTAACATAATCCTAACATAACCCTAGCATAACCCTAACATAATCCTAACATAACCCTAACATAACCCTAACATAATCCTAACATAATCCTAACATAATCCTAACATAATCCTAACATAACCCTAACATAATCCTAACATAACCCTAGCATAACCCTAACATAATCCTAACATAACCCTAACATAACCCTAACATAATCCTAACATAATCCTAACATAATCCTAACATAATCCTAACATAACCCTATCATATCCATAACATAACCATACCCATAACATAACCCTAACAAAACCCTATCCATAACATAACCATTACATAACCATAACATAACCATATCCATAACATAACCCTATCATATCCATAACATAACCATATCCATTACGTAACCATAACATAACCATATTCATAACATAACCCTAACATAATCCTATAATATCCATAACATAACCCTATCATATCCATAACATAACCATACCCATAACATAACCCTAACAAAACACTATCCATAACATAACCATTACATAACCATAACATAACCATATCAATAACATAACCCTATCATATCCATAACATAACCATATCCATTACATAACCATAACATAACCATATCCATAGCATAACCCTAACATATCCATAACATAACCATAACATAACCATATTCTTAACCATATCCATAACATAACCCTATCATATCCATAACATAACCATACCCATAACATAACCCTAACAAACCCTATCCATAACATAACCATTACATAACCATAACATAGCCATATCCATAACATAACCATACCCATAACATAACCCTAACATAACCATACCCATAACATAACCCTAACAAAACCCTATCCATAACATAACCATTACATAACCATAATATAACCATATCCATAACATAACCCTAACATAACCCTATCATATCCATAACATAACCATATCCATAACATAACCCTAACATAAACATAACATAACCCTATCATATCCATAACATATCCATATACATAACATTACCATAACATAACCCTAACATAACCCTAACATAACCCTAAGATAATCCTAACATAACCCTAGCATAACCCTAACATAACCCTAACATAATCCTAACATAACCCTAGCATAACCCTAACATAACCCTAACATAATCCTAACATAATCCTAACATAATCCTAACATAACCCTAGCATAACCCTAAAATAACCCTAACATAACCCTAACATAATCCTAACATAATCCTAACATAATCCTAACATAACCCTAACATAATGATAACATAACCCTAACATAACCCTAACATAACCCTAACATAATCCTAACATAACCCTAACATAATCCTAACATAATCCTAACATAACCCTAGCATAACCCTAACATAATCCTAACATAACCCTAACATAATCCTAACATAATCCTAACATAACCCTAACATAACCCTAACATAATCCTAACATAATCCTAACATAACCCTAGCATAACCCTAAAATAACCCTAACATAATCCTAACATAACCCTAACATAACCCTAACATAATCCTAACATAATCCTAACATAATCCTAACATAACCCTAACATAACCCTAACATAATCCTAACATAATCCTAACATAATCCTAACATAACCCTAGCATAACCCTAACATAACCCTAACATAATCCTAACATAATCCTAACATAATCCTAACATAACCCTAACATAACCCTAGCATAACCCTAACATAATCCTAACATAACCCTAACATAACCCTAACATAATCCTAACATAATCCTAACATAATCCTAACATAACCCTAGCATAACCCTAAAATAACCCTAACATAATCCTAACATAACCCTAACATAACCTTAACATAATCCTAACATAATCCTAACATAATCCTAACATAATCCTAACATAACCCTAACATAACCCTAGTATAACCCTAACATAACCATAACATAATCCTAACATAATCCTAACATAACCCTAACATAACCCTAACATAACCCTAGTATAACCCTAACATAACCATAACATAATCCTAACATAATCCTAACATAACCCTAACATAACCCTAACATAACCCTAGTATAACCCTAACATAACCATAACATAACCCTAACATAATCCTAACCCTAAAATAACCCTAACATAATCCTAACATAACCTTAACATAATCCTAACATAATCCTAACATAATCCTAACATAATCCTAACATAACCCTAACATAACCCTAACATAACCCTAGTATAACCCTAACATAACCATAACATAATCCTAACATAATCCTAACATAACCCTAACATAACCCTAACATAACCCTAGTATAACCCTAACATAACCATAACATAATCCTAACATAATCCTAACATAACCCTAACATAACCCTAACATAACCCTAGTATAACCCTAACATAACCATAACATAACCCTAACATAATCCTAACATAACCCTAACATAACCATAACATAACCATAACATAACCCTAACATAACCATAACATAATCCTAACATAATCCTAACATAATCCTAACATAACCATAACATAACCCTAACATAACCCTAACATAACCCTAGTATAACCCTAACATAACCATAACATAACCCTAACATAATCCTAACATAACCCTAACATAACCATAACATAACCATAACATAACCCTAACATAACCATAACATAATCCTAACATAATCCTAACATAATCCTAACATAACCCTAACATAACCATAACATAACCATAACATAACCCTAACCGTAACAGAACATCTCCAGGAGTGCAACACAAATATCTCGTATCATGCACCGGTCATCGATAAGTGCAAGGAGAACAAATGAATGGCCACTGTTTATGATTAATTTAATCGCGGTAGACATCCGTTTATTTATTAAATGTGCTTTTCCACACCATTCAGAATAACAGTCATGGAATTATTAAATAAATACACAATATTAGGAGAAAAGCTTCAGTGTTATTTTTTGGACGATATAGCCCAATTCTACAGAATTATTGTTTATACTTCTGAAAATATAAATACCTGTATTAAATTAAGCCTAAATAAATTACCAAATGAACAAAGCATTAAATAAAATTATTAATTACCAAACGAAAACTATAATATTTTTAGACCTATATTTGCCTTTTCTTTACACAAACTTAAATGAGCTTTACCGTGTTCTGTAGGCTTAAAGACTTTCTCAGAATGTTCTAGACTTTTCTCAAGACTATAAACTATCAGAACTATTTGTCCAATGAGTTCACTTTGAGAAAACCAGCTTTTGAACATTTTAAAATGTTTAAATATTTTAAATCTAACCCTCTTTACCTCAGATCACATTTACTGCTCAGAAAATATCCTTTTGGCGTAGTGGTCTAAAGCGTAGAACTGGTATCTTCCACCCCCACAGGCACCACCATTGTGTCCTTGAGTAAGACACTTAACTCCAGGTTGCTCCGGGGGGATTGTCCCTGTAATAAGTGCTCTGTATAATACATTGGTACTCAGAAGGTTGCTGGTTTGATCCCCACAGTCACCACCATTGTGTCCTTGAGTAAGACACTTAACTCCAGGTTGCTCCGGGGGGATTGTCTCTGTAATAAGTGCTCTGTATAATACATTGGTACTCAGAAGGTTGCTGGTTTGATCCCCACAGTCACCACCATTGTGTCCTTGAGTAAGGCACTTAACTCCAGGTTGCTCCGGGGGGATTGTCCCTGTAATAAGTGCACATAACTGGTAATCAGAAGGTTGCTGGTTTGATCCCCACAGTCACCACCATTGTGTCCTTGAGTAAGACACTTAACTCCAGGTTGCTCTGGGGGGATTGTCCCTGTAATAAGTGCTCTGTATAATACATTGGTAATCAGAAGGTTGCTGGTTTGATCCCCACAGTCACCACCATTGTGTCCTTGAGTAAGACACTTAACTCCAGGTTGCTCCGGGGGGATTGTCCCTGTAATAAGTGCTCTGTATAATACATTGGTAATCAGAAGGTTGCTGGTTTGATCCCCACAGTCACCACCATTGTGTCCTTGAGTAAGACACTTAACTCCAGGTTGCTCCGGGGGGATTGTCCCTGTAATAAGTGCTCTGTATAATACATTGGTACTCAGAAGGTTGCTGGTTTGATCCCCACAGTCACCACCATTGTGTCCTTGAGCAAGGCATTTAACTCCAGGTTGCTCCGGGGGGATTGTCCCTGTAATAAGTGCACTGTAAGTCGCTTTGGATAAAAGCATCTGCCAAATGCAGAAATGTAAACACCTCAGATCTTGTTAAAGTGGTTCTTCTACTGTAAATCGTTTGAGAGACACTATGTGGACATAAGACACAAACTGTCTGCATCATTTATGGATTTATTCATTTCATGCCATCAGGTGGGCACCACAACCAACCATGAACCCTTTTATATCAATGAACGAAACTACCTGGATAAAGTATTATGCATTACGCTGCAATAAATCTAATGTCCTTCCGAAAAGGGTTTAAATGAAATGGGAGTATTTTGATAACTGTTATCTGCCTGGAGCTACACATTGTTTACCTCCTTATTATAAAGTGTAAAGGAGGAACACAAACGGAGCCTGTTTTGTGGAATACCCTAGAGATGTGAAGAATTTGTTTGGATTTAACACACTCTGTGGGATCACTAATGAATTAGGCTGCTAACGAGCCAGAATTTAATGAACCTGGTGGGGTTAATTTTTAACACCTTTTAATGGCTTTAAATTGGTTGTTCGCTTTGATATACCACTCAGACAAAGTTAGTGTCATTGTTCTGGTACACCACAAGCACACACCACTTTATACATTTATATGTTCTAGGTTTATTGCATGCTGTGCAGTCTTTCTTATTTTACCACATCATTTTCTACTTATTCTTTTCATTATAAATGTTTTTATTTTAAATGTTTAATTGGCAGCTTGTACAAAAACATTTGGTCAGTTGTTGGCCCCGTAGAAGTTGACAGGTAAGTGAGAGAGAGAGAGGGAATACGGTCAGGATTCGAACTCGAGTCCTCGTTAGCACAACAGCTCTTTTAATTGTCAGGATCACGTGTGCGATCTTACACGAAACCACTCCAGCTAATCCCTCAGGTGTGATGACGTATGTTCAGCTCACATATATACGCATCTCTGGTGGAATGTCACCTGTATTTCGGGGTATTTTCTCCTATGACTGCAGGACTTGAATGCAGCTGATGATGCTTTGTCCTTATGTATATTTGGTAACCATGGTAATAAAGGGGGGTGGTTGGGGGGGACGGTTAAGGAGGGATAAGTGGGGAGGAAGCAATTTTAATGTCTGAGGACGTCCTGATAAAATCTTGTTTCTGAACACTCGGCTGATGAGTGATTGGGTGAAACATGGCCGCTCAAGGTAAAGCCATTACTGCTGCTCAGCGTACACCTTCATCACTGCTCTACATGATCATCTACATCTTTCTGGTGATGTTGGGGAATGTCGGTAATTCTACGCTCATCGGAGTGGTCGGGGAAAGTATTCTGCGAGAGCCGGGAGCCGTCCGCAGTTCTGATGTGATCCTGGTCAACATGGCTTTCTCCAACCTGATGGTGTCATTGGTGAGGAACACTCTTCTGGTGATTACTGACCTGGGAGTGGAGGTACGTTGGAATGACCTACATCAAACCAGATGAATGGATGAATGATGGATGGATGTTTGAAGGATGGATGAATAATTTATGAATGCTTAGATGACAGAAAGATGGATGGTTGGTAGGATGGATTTCTTGAATCATGGATGGCAGGGATTTGCAAAAATACATATTTTTAAAATCAGTTTGCCAGTAGGTTGCCTGAATGACTTGTCAACTAAACTGTCTTGAAGGTTTCATGTTCACCTGACCCCGATCAGACACATTTCTTAGATGGGGTATTTACATAAGACACGTTCTTTGGTGTCAATAACTTTCTCTGTTTCCTCACAGGTGTTCATTGATAAAGACTGGTGTCGTTTCATGATGGGTGTCTGGGTTTGGCTCCGATCTGCAAACGTGTGGTCGACATTCTTTCTCAGTGCGTTTCATTTTCAAACACTGCGTCGGGTCGCTCCACCCATCGTCAACCTTCATGGCCCACGCGGGCTCCCAAAATCCCTCATACTCGGGTTTTTCCTCATCTGGAGTCTCAATCTGATCTACTCGATTCCAGCGTTTATCTTCTCCAAGAAAGGAGACGAGAACTCCACTGAGGTCTGTCTGTTATCTATCGGTCTTTCAGACACAACAGACCAAATTAAACCTGTGTCCCCTTTGTTTAACCTTCGACCTCTCCTATCTCTCTCTCCAGACATTGATGTTGGTGAGCAGCACCACCCGGCCACTGCTGGGCTGCATCTGGAACTTTCCGTCAACCTACAGTGGCCTGACCTTCGCCACATCCTCCATGGTGATCCATGAGGTATTTCCAATCTGCCTAATGAGCATCACAAACCTGGGCTCCCTGGTGACACTGTATGGCCACGGACACACGCGGAACTCCGGCAACAAGAGCCAGGACGCACCGGTCATCAGCCGCATCCCTGCAGAGAGACGGGCGGCTAAGGTGAGCACAGCCGGTAACTGTGATTTTGCCAAGTCCTTGCATCAGTATCTTTTGTTGGTCCTGGAACAAGATTCTTATCAAACATACCATGACAAGTGGGAAAAGATAAGCTGATAAGAATGTTATCAAAGCCCCAACACAAACCTTAAAGTAATAGTTCACCTCATCATTTACTCACCCTTATGCCATCCCAGATGTGTGTAACTTTCTTTCTTCTGCAGAACACAAATTAAGATTTTAAGAAGAATATTTCAGCTCCGTAGGTCCATACAATGCAAGAGAATGGGGACCTCTTTTGGAAACCTAAAACCTGATTGGTTGGTGGAACCAATAAATGACCAATAAAGACGCTGATCCATAAACAAGCCCTACTTGGTGGTCACCCATGATCACCTTGAGTAGGATGTGGTCCTGTGTCAACAAGTCCATGGATGCTCACCTGCATATTTAGTTTTTTAGATGATGGTGTGCTAATGTTCTTTCCTTCTTTGCCAGATAAACTACTAAGACCAGCACCAAATTTGCATAAACCAGCATGGACATTCATGCTGCTCTTCAGCAGAGGAAATACCCCAACCGTAACCTACACCAGCAACTTCCCTTAAAATTAGAGGGAAATTGTAGTCAATCAAGAATGTCCCTGACCCTAACTCTAACCCTAACCCTAATGGTAATAACAGAAGTTAACTCTCTGTGTTTGTTCAGGTGATCTTGGCTCTCAATATCCTCTTCATATTGTCATGGGGCACCAGTATCATCTCTGTCAATTACTTCAACTATAACCGCGGCTCTTCAACGGAGTTCCTGCTCATCGTGGCACGCATCGGGAACATCACCTTCATCGCGCTGTCGCCCATCATCCTCGCCGTTGGACATAGGAGACTCCGAGCGTTCATAAAGTCTGTCCTGTCCCGCATACTCTGATGATATCAAAGACACATTATTACATTGTACTACAGTGTATTTCCATGTGTGCATCATTCAAATATCTTGTTTCATTTTCAATAAAGTTGCAATTTTCAATAAACTCAAGAATGAAGGTTTGCTTGGAACGTTGTGGCCAGTTCAGTGTTGAATTTTTTTGATGTCCAATTCAATTTCTGAACTCGAATTGAAGATGCAATCTGGCAGCTGGATTGTTTTTAAGCAATGTGGCAATCAACACTGCTGCAAACACTAGTCCAAGTATACAAAGACATAATCCAGGAACATAGATCCAAAGATATCGGAAGGAATGATGAATCTGCATTCAAAAATGGGCTAAATCTTATATCAATTTATTTACACAGAAGCCCCAACAGAGTAAAGAAATGTGCAAAAAAAATTGCAAGAAGTGCCAAGTGCATCAGCAAAACATTTTTGGGTTTACCCCTTCATCAGTGCTAAATACCCATACGCACACACCTGCAATCATTTACCGTAACCATTCTAATATTAAGCATGTAACAATATCAAAAGTAAAGACATGTGGTGATATACATTCCAAGCAACATTGCTTGTATCTATAAATAAAAACTGATTACATATTAGGATCAAATATACATGATTTGACATTGATATAAAAAATATGATTTATACATTGATATAGAAAGGACATTTTGTACAGCCCGTTGTTTCTATTTTTCATCCATTAATTGTTGGTCTAGACTACAGTATATATACATGTACACAACAATCAACCTTGTACAGTTCTGTATATCAAGAAAATAAATAATTTAATATCTGAAGAACATTTCAATTTACCAACCCAAAAAAAAGATCTTCTTTCATTCCCAGAGAATACATTGAATTCAGGGTTGTAATTGAAATTGAATTTATTGAAGCAGAATTAAAACTGGAATGTAGTACAAGAAATTCATAAAACTGCTCTAAGTTAAATTTTGTAAATACATAGAATTTTACTTCAATTGCAAAGTTATTAGTTTAATAAAAATGTTTTTTGTAGTGGTGGTAGGTGTTAGTATCGCTAGTTTATAAATCAAGTAGCTTTTCTGTAGCTAATCTATATAATAAAGTGAAGTGTTGCCAACACTCCATTATTTCAGACAGTAGCCGCATCTCAAACTCTTCTGCACTATTCTATGGCATGTTGTCATGTACATTGTGTGAATAGTGTGTACACACTGACAATGCAACAAAAAGAAGTTTACTACGAGTACCCGGATGTTGCACTCCTTCAACCAATAACAAAGTCTGGAATGTTGGATTTCATTCACTCAGTGCTTGCGGCTTGTCCTACTTTGCAGAAGTTACCTGGCCATGATGCTGGTCAGACAAAACACCTGTTGATGAATGGTGAATGTGGCAACTAGCGAAGCTTCAGTGAAGACAACACCTTACAAATGTTGAATGCTTTACCATCATGCCATGCTGTGTGAAAATGTATATTACTTGAGACAGGGGTGGGCTGGGAAATCGGCCCTGGATTTTACATAAGAAACCGGCACAAAACTTGTTGAGTATTGGTGCTGGTGTCACTGGTCCAAAAGTTGTTGAGTGATGGTGCTAATGTAGCTGGCCCAAAAGTTGTTGAGTGATGGTGCCGGTGTAGCTGGTCCAAACGTTGTTGAGTGTTGGTGTCGGTTTAGCTGGTCCAAAAGTTCTTGAGTGTTGGTGCCGGTGTAGCTGGTCCAAAAGTTGTTGAGTGTTGTGCCGGTGTAGCTGGTCCAAACGTTGTTGAGTGTTGGTGCCGGTGTCGCTGGTCCAAAAGTTGTTGAGTGTTGGTGCCGGTGTCACTGGCCCAAAAGTTGTTGAGTGATGGTGCCGGTGTAGCTGGTCCAAAAGTTGTTGAGTGTTGGTGCCGGTGTAGCTGGTCCAAAAGTTGTTGAGTGTTGGTGCCGGTGTCACTGGCCCAAAAGTTGTTGAGTGATGGTGCCGGTGTAGCTGGTCCAAAAGTTGTTGAGTGTTGGTGCTGGTGTAGCTGGCACAAACGTTGTTGAGTGTTGGTGCCGGTGTAGCTGGTCCAAACGTTGTTGAGTGTTTGTGCCGGTGTAGCTGGCACAAAAGTTGTTGAGTGTTGGTGCCGGTGTAGCTGGCAAAAAAGTTGTTGAGTGTTGGTGCCGGTGTAGCTGGTCCAAACGTTGTTGAGTGTTGGTGCTGGTGTAGCTGGCATAAACGTTGTTGAGTGTTGGTGCCGGTGTAGCTGGCACAAAAGTTGTTGAGTGTTGGTGCCAGTGTAGCTGGTCCAAACGTTGTTGAGTGTTGGTGCCGGTGTAGCTGGCACAAAAGTTGTTGAGTGTTGGTGCCGGTGTAGCTGGCACAAAAGTTGTTGAGTGTTGGTGCCGGTGTAGCTGGTCCAAAAGTTGTTGAGTGTTGGTGCCGGTGTAGCTGGCACAAAAGTTGTTGAGTGTTGGTGCCGGTGTAGCTGGCACAAAAGTTGTTGAGTGTTGGTGCCGGTGTAGCTGGCCCAAAAGTTGTTGAGTGATGGTGCCGGTGTAGCTGGTCCAAAAGTTGTTGAGTGTTGGTGCCGGTGTAGCTGGTCCAAAAGTTGTTGAGTGATGGTGCTGGTGTAGCTGGTCCAAAAGTTGTTGAGTGTTGGTGCCGGTTTAGCTGGTCCAAAAGTTCTTGAGTGTTGGTGCCGGTGTAGCTGGTCCAAAAGTTGTTGAGTGTTGGTGCCGGTGTAGCTGGCACAAAAGTTGTTGAGTGTTGGTGCCGGTGTAGCTGGTCCAAACGTTGTTGAGTGTTGGTGCCGGTGTAGCTGGTCCAAACGTTGTTGAGTGTTGGTGCCGGTGTAGCTGGCACAAAAGTTGTTGAGTGTTGGTGCCGGTGTAGCTGGCACAAAAGTTGTTGAGTGTTGGTGCTGGTGTAGCTGGTCCAAACGTTGTTGAGTGTTGGTGCTGGTGTAGCTGGCACAAAAGTTGTTGAGTGTTGGTGCCGGTGTAGCTGGCACAAAATTTGTTGAGTGTTGGTGCCGGTGTAGCTGGTCCAAACGTTGTTGAGTGTTGGTGCCGGTGTAGCTGGCACAAAAGTTGTTGAGTGTTGGTGCCGGTGTAGCTGGCACAAAAGTTGTTGAGTGTTGGTGCTGGTGTAGCTGGTCCAAAAGTTGTTGAGTGTTGGTGCTGGTGTAGCTGGCACAAAAGTTGTTGAGTGTTGGTGCTGGTGTAGCTGGCACAAAAGTTGTTGAGTGTTGGTGCTGGTGTAGCTGGTCCAAAAGTTGTTGAGTGTTGGTGCTGGTGTAGCTGGCACAAAAGTTGTTGAGTGTTGGTGCCGGTGTAGCTGGCACAAAAGTTGTTGAGTGTTGGTGCCGGTGTAGCTGGCACAAAAGTTGTTGAGTGTTGGTGCCGGTGTAGCTGGTCCAAACGTTGTTGAGTGTTGGTGCTGGTGTAGCTGGCACAAAAGTTGTTGAGTGTTGGTGCCGGTGTAGCTGGCACAAAATTTGTTGAGTGTTGGTGCCGGTGTAGCTGGTCCAAGCGTTGTTGAGTGTTGGTGCCGGTGTAGCTGGCACAAAAGTTGTTGAGTGTTGGTGCCGGTGTAGCTGGCACAAAAGTTGTTGAGTGTTGGTGCCGGTGTAGCTGGTCCAAAAGTTGTTGAGTGTTGGTGCTGGTGTAGCTGGTCCAAAAGTTGTTGAGTGTTGGTGCTGGTGTAGCTGGCACAAAAGTTGTTGAGTGTTGGTGCTGGTGTAGCTGGCACAAAAGTTGTTGAGTGTTGGTGCCGGTGTAGCTGGCACAAAAGTTGTTGAGTGTTGGTGCCGGTGTAGCTGGTCCAAACGTTGTTGAGTGTTGGTGCCGGTGTAGCTGGCACAAAAGTTGTTGAGTGTTGGTGCCGGTGTAGCTGGTCCAAACGTTGTTGAGTGTTGGTGCCGGTGTAGCTGGCACAAAGGTTGTTGAGTGTTGGTGCCGGTGTAGCTGGCACAAAAGTTGGTAAGTGTTGGTGCTGGTGTAGCTGGTCCAAAAGTTGTTGAGTGTTGGTGCTGGTGTAGCTGGCACAAAAGTTGTTGAGTGTTGGTGCTGGTGTAGCTGGTCCAAAAGTTGTTGAGTGTTGGTGCTGGTGTAGCTGGTCCAAAAGTTGTTGAGTGTTGGTGCTGGTGTAGCTGGTCCAAAAGTTGTTGAGTGTTGGTGCTGGTGTAGCTGGTCCAAAAGTTGTTGAGTGTTGGTGCTGGTGTAGCTGGCACAAAAGTTGTTGAGTGTTGGTGCTGGTGTAGCTGGCACAAAAGTTGTTGAGTGTTGGTGCCGGTGTAGCTGGCACAAAAGTTGTTGAGTGTTGGTGCCGGTGTAGCTGGTCCAAACGTTGTTGAGTGTTGGTGCCGGTGTAGCTGGCACAAAAGTTGTTGAGTGTTGGTGCCGGTGTAGCTGGCACAAAAGTTGTTGAGTGTTGGTGCCGGTGTAGCTGGTCCAAACGTTGTTGAGTGTTGGTGCCGGTGTAGCTGGCACAAAGGTTGTTGAGTGTTGGTGCCGGTGTAGCTGGCACAAAAGTTGGTAAGTGTTGGTGCCGGTGTAACTTTTGGCCCCGTTTCGTGGTCGGCCCAGTGGGAAACATCCCGATTCTCTCTATGGCCAGTCTGCCCTTGGATTGAGATACAAGTGTTGAATATTAGAACTGAGCTTGGACAAAACAAAAAATTAGAACAACAAAACGCCTTTCGCATTTAAAATGTCACTTCCATCAGCTGAAAAACAGTGAATGCTTTGGTGTAGAAAAATAAATGTTAGTGTCCCAATTGAGATATGTTTTGGAAGTATACACAATACATGTCTGAGTGCATAGTTTACGTGAACACAGCATTGGTCGTCATTTGGGAAAAGTGGTTTTCCCGTATTTTCTGTCTGTCTTTTAGAATCAGATTGCAAAACAATAGTGCATGTTAATATATATTGGGCCTTCTGAAATGTAAGAGTTTTACAGCTCATTAATCTTGTCTTGTAGTCAAAGTCATGACAAGATGTTTATTAGAAAGACAACTTCTTTTGGCAAATATCCACTTATCAATCATCAGTTATTTACATTACAAAAATCCTGGAAATATGGTTGCCCCTTTGAGACAAGCAAAACATGAAATAAACTGATTCAAATTGGAGACGTTTACTTGTCTTTGTAGAGTTCACTTCCTGAATGAATTATGCCAATATGTCTGATTTATTTATTTATAGAATAACACAATAAAAGACGCAGTAATAGAAAGACTAATAGTAAATATGTGCAGTGTACAGTTCATGAATATAGCCAGAATGAAAGCTTAAAGTAGCTTCTGTGCAATGAAATATAAAGAAATATTTGCTAATACAGTAAAGAGACATTGGAAACCTGACACGGGTGGAAACAGGTCACAAATATAAATATATATATATATATATATAAAATGCCTTTAATTACATAGTTTGCGTCAGCATAGAGAAGCATTTGTTTGGACTGGTGATATAACTCTCTCTGTGGGTTTACTAATGAATTAGACCGCTAACGAGTCCCAGATAATTAACCTGGAGGGGTTAATTAATTGCTCATGTGTAAAGATGCCTGTTCAGCTCATATAATCCATATCTCTGGTGGAATCTCTGTGAATCTGCTCTGACAGTGGTCACGTGGTGCAGTCACAATGGCTCATCTCAGTAATTGTGTAAATGATGGCTTCTTCAGCAGTGCTTTTATATGTTGATTTCAAACTGTCGTTCTGTCCTCTAAAGCACATTTTTTATGTCATGTTATTTGTCTTATAGCTGTTTGATTTACTTATAGGCAGATTTGAATTGAGTTGAATTTTGTTCTCAAGACGAGTGTTTTTCACATATCTCAGGCTTGTCACATTTATATTGGGTTTTCTGTGCTGAAATTTCAAAAGTTCACCAAAACAATATATTGATATTTTTGTATATTTTGCTGTTTGTTTTATTGTTAAAATATGAATGAAAGGCCTTTATGTGTCAGATAATTCAAACATTTTAAATACGTTCTTGGACTGTATCGTGTTTATTTATTTTACTTCAGAGAGTATTCTAGTTTCAAACAAGTTAGGGTTATCTTCTTAAAACAGGACTTCCCAACAGTACTTTTACTCTAAAGTTCTGTTCATGCCTTGTTTTAGCAGCTCATCCAATGAACAAACAATCAAATCACAAACAGGTTTTCATACTTACAGTAACAGATTTGCACTTATATCACGGATACAAATTGAGATGTAAATACCCGAATAACCACCACACCTGATTTACTATGTTACCTTAAAACCCCCAGAATACCCTTTTATTCACTGGTGAAACGAGAATGACTCCCTTGTTGCACCACCAGATGAACAGATGGTTTTGACTGCCAAGGCCCTTGGCGTTGTTGACGTAAGGCCATGAGTATATTCCTCTTGTATCATTGCATAGCCTTCCAACATGTTTTAGGACAGGATTTGTCTTTGTTCTTTTAAACCCAGCTTGCTTGGGGCTGAATTTAACTCTGTTTCATGTAAAAAAAAAAACATTTTGAAGAGTAAAATCAAGAAGTGGAGGGACATGTCCCCTTGTCCCTCGTGGGGAATTGCGCACGTGCTTTTGCGGTATCTTCTCCGATATCAGAATGGTTTTGTGGTTATAATTAGTAACTATGGCGATAGAGGGGGCTTGATGTTGGGGGGAGCTGGAGTAGGGAGGTGCTATGATGGTGACGTAACAGAAAACGTTCTGAGAGAAAGCTCTTTTAATGATTGAACGTGAAGCCGTTTGAACACTCGATTGTCGAGTTGTCAGAGGATACATGGCAACTAAAGGAAAATCCATGACCATCTTTCAGCGTGCAGCTTCATCGCCATTTTACTTCATCCTTTATGTCTTACTGGTGCTGTTGGGGAATGTGGGAAACTTCACGGTCATCGGAGTGGTCGGGGAAAGTATTCTGCGAGAGCCTGGAGTCGTCCGCAGTTCTGATGTGATCCTGGTCAACATGGCTTTCTCCAACCTGATGGTGTCGTTGGTGAGGAACACTGTTGTGATGGTGTCTGACTTGGGAGTGGAGGTACGACAAAAATAAAAATGGATGGATGGTTGGGTAAATGAATGTATGGGTTGTTATATGATGGATAGATTGGCTGTTCTGGATGCTAGTGCCCAGGATGGGACCAGCAAGACTTTCTTTGCCGCATCACCAGAAAGATCTTAACCCTGTACCAGCATGGAAATGTCATGTTTGCTAAGTTGATCTTTTTATCAGTGGTCCAACCAAATCACTGAAATCAGTTGTGTATTCAGCCAATCCTGACGGTCCTGTTTCTTTGGATTCTGTGTTCTGTGTGTGTTTTATGTAGTATTGCTCGAACTTTGGGTTAGAGATTTGAACAATAGGGACATAAAGGAAGGACTCTTTTCAGGACTCTTTTGAAGCAGTAGGCAACCACCCATGTAATGTGTGTTTACACCACACTGACTTTATATACTGTATGTAGCTTACTGACATGTTTTTTTCCTCACTACAGGTTTACCTCAGTAGAGACTCATGCCATATTATGATGGGCATCTGGGTTTGGGTGCGCTCTGCAAATGTTTGGTCAACGTTCTTTCTCAGCGCATTTCATTTTCAAATGCTGCGTCGGGTTGCCCCACCTGTCATCAATCTGCACGGCCCCCGTGGGCCCCCCAAATCCCTCATTATCGGGTTCTTCCTCATCTGGAGTCTGAATCTGGTGTATTCATTACCAGCATTTATGTTCTCCAAGAACGGGGATGAGAACTCCACTGAGGTCTGTCTGTCTGTTTGTATATGTCAGAGCTATCATAACCAACAGAGTAAATGTAACTTGCATTCCCTTTATTTTACTTCTGACCTCTTCTGTGTCTCTCCAGACGTTGATGTTGATGAGCAGCACCACTCGACCACTGCTGGGCTGCATCTGGAACTTTCCATCATCCTATAGCGGTCTGGCTTTTGCCACATCCTCCATGGTGATCCATGAGGCTATTCCAATCTGTCTGATGACCTTCACTAACCTGGGCTCCCTGGTGACACTGTACAGCCACAGAAACATGTGGAACTCCACCAAAAAGGACCAGGATGCACCGGTCATCAGTCGCATTCCTGCAGAGAGACGAGCTGCTAAGGTAAGCACAGCTCCTGAACCAAACCTTGATGATACTGCACTGCTTCTAAATATCTACATAAACTCCTCTTTTATAATGCAATGACTTTGTCAGAAGCACAGGCTAAGGTAGAAACTGTACTGGCCTCTGTCCACCAGTATGGGTTAAGACAGAAAGGGAAGGCTGAACTGGCATCTGTTGACGAATGGGCACCAGGGCAGGAACTGGAGGTTGTGCCAGTTTCTGTCTACCAGTAGGGACCAAGACAAGTGCTATAGGCTGCACTGACATATCTCCACCAGTAGGGGCTGAGGCTGGAACTAAAGGTTACACTGGCATCCACTGACCAGAACAAACTAAGGCAGGGACTAAATGCTGCTCCTGGGGATGACTTTAGGAACCTCTTCGGGAGACTGGACAGAGTAGAGGTTGTGCTAAGAGAGGTAAATAGTTAGTATATCTAAAGTGACCATTAAGAGAATTTGGTCCAAAGATAGGTGTCTTATACCTGGGTGAAACATCTGAGTAAATCCATGTTGGACATAGTAAAAGAGATCCTTACCTCTGGGATTGTACTGGGAACATTGGGAATGTAAGGGTAGTATAACACTCCTGGAGGATACTTTCACCTAGGAAAGAGACTCTATGACCAGAGTTGCAGGGATCTCCAGGAACAAGGTTTGGAAACACGTGGCAATCCTGCAATGGAATTGAATAGCCCTGACAAAGGGTACAACTAGATTTTACCAGCAAAACTCATCACTACGATCCTAGGGTGTTCTGGGTGGTTGCCATTAATGGCCGAAGTCAAAAGAGTCCACCCTCAAGTCTATGATAGTCTGGTCTCTAGATAGGGTTCAGGACCCTTCTTCAATGTACTGTAAGTCTTCGTTATTTTATCGTAAATCTGATAACAGCACGGGACAAGCTACACTCTGAAAGTTTGATACTTTGGGTTAGGGGTTTGTTCAAATCATTATCAGCAATAGTAATTGTACTTGACTTTGCAAACTCCAGTAATAACAGAACTTCACTCTGTGTTTGTTCAGGTGATTTTGACTCTGAATATCCTCTTCATATCATCTTGGGGCGCCAACGTCATCTCTGTCAACTACTTCAACTATAACCGTGGATTTTCAACCGAGTTTCTGCTGATCATCGCTCGCTTCGCTAACTTGACCTTCATTGCGCTCTCACCCATCGTCCTCGCCGTGGGACACAGGAGACTCCGATCATTTATAAAGTCTGTCCTGTTTAACATACTCTGACAAACAGCTGTCTCTCTCAGTCTCTCTCTCTGGACAGACAAGCTTTAGGAATCAAAGACATGTTGCATTATTATCATGATATATATACTTATGTATGATTTATGTTTTTCACATTTTAATTTCATGCACCATATCCTAACAAGACAAGCACTAATCTTTTGTCCTAACCAGCCGCGACTGCGACACACATCAGGACAAGCTCCACCCACACTGAAATCCCATTGGTCCAAAGTTCCGCTTGTCGCTGGACACATGTTGCATCGTACCTGGTTAGGACACAGTGTTATGATATCTTGTGTTAAAGTCTGACAGGGTTTATAAGAGACGCAGTTTCTTTTTTAGTGGCTTGATTTCTGATAAATAAGAAAATACATCCAATAAAGAACAAATAATATAACAGTATACTCAATGTGAATGTTTTCTCTTATAAAAAGTTGTTTTTAGATAACAAACTACCTTAGAGTGATATGTATTCTAGGGTCATGTCTTGCTAAACCGAGGAAACAGATGTTCTTCATTGTTGTTAGGCCTATTAGACAAAGTTGATGTTTTCTGAGGAACTTGTATGATTAAGTATGACATTCTCACATCGTTAGATACTATAAAGAATTCTGTATCCTTTTGACGTCTTTCACCATTGAACTGCATATTTGATTCAACCATTGAATTGATTGATAAAGCATTGATTAAATTAAACATGGCTACTCTTTTATATAAACTTCATTGCTTTATTGTTCATTTATTGTTTGCTGAATCTATCTGCATCTGGTTCAGGTTTGGGAGGAGCTCTTTCTAAAACATATCAAATAACATTCCCCTTGTCTTCCACTGGCCAGACAAACAGATATATTGGTCAAGTGGATGTTGCTGTGTCAGGCTGCTGCGGGACACAAAAGTTCACTCTTTGGGACATTAACCTACCAATGGCTTAAAGTTGACCACGTACTAATACTAAAACTGTGGGTTATGATAAACATGTGAGTTTATTAGCATTGTCAGGTGCTAGACAGATATTCAATGGTTGTAAAACAACCAAACATTAACATATATTACATGAGGATATTTCAGATGCAGATTTTCTAAACTACAATAAATTAAATAAACATCACGTGAACACATTCATGTTTCTCAGTGGGAACATATGAAATGAGAGACACTATAATGAATGGATGCTGGTGTGGCCTGCGTCTGGAATCTCATTGGTTGCAATATTTACCAGATTACGCTCTGTATGTATACATATATAAATACATTTTAACATTAAAAGCTGTATAGCGTTACATACCTTAATGTTAACAACATTATTAACTGTCTTTATTAATATGTACCAAATAAATGTCTTTTCTTGGCTCATGATACCGAATGCCTTTATATTAACACATATATGAACATTATTTCACATTACTGTAGATAATAATTTGTCTGTGCATATGTGGACTTCCATCCATTTATACATTTGACTTGTCGTCAGACTGACGTCAGATTGCGCTAAACAGCCCCAACATTGCTTGATTTGCATTACTGTAAACAATGCAGACAGTGTGCGCAAATAAACAACGCTATTAGCAAACCAGTTCATTCTTGGCGAATTCCCTTCTCACAGTTTAACAGATTCGTTCACGTCACTATTTTGCCCTCTGTGTTGTTTTTATGACCGACGTGTCCTTCTGGGTTGTCGCTGTCTGTTTGCTGGTTTCCGAGTGTTTTTCCACAGGCCGTTTGATCCAGTGCGCCCACCACTGCAGCATCATGCTGATCTTTCGACGCAGTTTTCCGTGTCCAAACGCAACCACCAGCGGGCTGAACCCCACGAAGAGCGAAGCAGAGAACTGTGCGACGGTCAGCAGTCCCTCCGTATATCGCCCACCGTTGTGGTTGTAATACGTAACTGCGGCAACCTGCAACACCCAACAGCTGACAAATAGTGTGACTAGCGCAATGATCACGCGACCGGCCTTCCTCTCGCTCGACATGTTTCTGTCCAGCTCTCTGTTTGCCCCCGAACCAGCGTCGCCGCTCGCCATGACTGCCCGGATGTGTTTAGCCAGAGAATGCAGGGTTGCGAGATTAGTTGCCACCATTAATATCAGTGGCATGACCTCGTTAAGTGCCAGTGACGTTGAGGCGAACGCAAAGCCCTGCTGTTCAGTGGGAAACTCCCAAATGCAGCCCAGCAGCGGCCGCGTCGTACAACTAATAACCATGAGCTCCACCGTCACATTACCATTCACTTGGGTCGTGTACACCAGCGCCGGGAGAGAGAACAGCAGGTTAGCACCCCAAATTATGCCCAGAATCACCCAGACGCGCTGGCGCTCCCTCTGGTGGCCCATCGGTCCCATGGTGACGTGCTGCCGTCGCATGGTGGCACAGTGGAACGCGCTGAGGGCAAGAGTGACCCAGCAACCCACCGCACGCCACCACACCCACAGCAGCATGAAGAAACGACACCAGATGAGTGACAGTGACACCTCCATGCCAAGATCAGACACGAAGATGGGCACCGTACGGAAAACAGACGTCAACAGGTTCGCCAGACACAGATTGACCAGGATGGTGTCGGACGGTGCCAAGTGACGAGAGATGCTTTCTTTAGCGCACTGAAACACCTGAAAAACACAGAGAAACTGTTAGGTGTTGCTGAAATGAAAACTTCACATGTTACGTTTCTTGGGAATTAGTTTGATGTTTCTCACCACATAGATGACCAGAATATTTCCCATAATGCCTGAAAAGACCAGCAGTCCGAAGAGGATGGCGTCTACCGTCAGAACTTCCGCCATATCTCTCTGTCTCTCTCTACACTTCACACCTGTCTGTCTCTCTGTCTGTCTGTCTCTATGTGTGTTCTGTCCATCCTATG
Source organism: Xyrauchen texanus (assembly GCF_025860055.1). Lineage (NCBI taxonomy): Eukaryota > Metazoa > Chordata > Actinopteri > Cypriniformes > Catostomidae > Xyrauchen > Xyrauchen texanus. The sequence goes on along the minus strand of NC_068323.1, from coordinate 175,290 downwards.
TGTGTGCAGACGGCTGTCGTTTGAGTCTGATCCTGTTAATTCTGTATATAAACACATTCACACATGCTCTAATGCACATTCTCACCCTGAGCAAACCCAGTTTCAAGCTCGATTAAATCCGTCGTCATTCACTCAGCAGTTCTTTACTTTTCTGAGGCCAAACAACTATTAAACGCTCGAATGAGAGTGAAATGACACTATAAAGTGGAAAGTTCTGTTTGACGTTGGCCTGTGGACTGTATCCCACATCTAAAAGGATTCTGACGAAACTGATTGTCAGTTTGTGACATTGTGACAGTGTCAGATTAAGTGTGAATCAAATTCAGTGAGTAACTGAAATGGAAAGATCCATACCGCCTGATACTCAGTCTGTGTGTGAGTGTGTGTGTGTGTGTGTGTGTGTGTGTGTGTGTGAGCATGTATTTATCACTTTGTGGGGACCAAATGTCCCCATAAGGATAGTAAAACCCGAAATGTTTGACCTTGTGGGGACATTTTGTCGGTCCCCATGAGGAAAACAGCTTATAAATCATACTAAATTATGTTTTTTGAAAATGTAAAAATGCAGAAAGTTTTCTGTGAGGGTTAGGTTTAGGGGTAGGGTTAGGTTTAGGGGATAGAATATAAAGTTTGTACAGTATAAAAACCATTATGTCTATGGAAAGTCCCCATAAAACATGGAAACACAACTGTGTGTGTGTGTGTGTGTGTGTGTGTGTGTGTGTGTGTGTGTGTGAGTGTGTGTGTGTGTGTGTGTGTGTGAGTGTGTGTGTGTGTGTGTGTGTGTGTGTGTGTGTGTGTGTGTGAGTGTGTGTGTGTGTGTGTGTGTGTGAGTGTGTGTGTGTGTGTGTGTGTGTGTGTGAGTGTGTGTGAGTGTGTGTGTGAGTGTGAGTGTGAGTGTGTGTGTGTGTGTGAGAGAGAGGTGTGTGTGTGTGTGTGTGTGGGAGAGAGTGTGTGTGAGTGTGTATTTATCACTTTGTGGGGACCAAATGTCCCCATAAGGATAGTAAAACCCGAAATGTTTGACCTTGTGGGGACATTTTGTCAGTCCCCATGAGGAAAACAGCTTATAAATCATACTAAATTATGTTTTTTGAAAATGTAAAAATGCAGAAAGTTTTCTGTGAGGGTTAGGTTTAGGGGTAGGGTTAGGTTTAGGGGATAGAATATAAAGTTTGTACAGTATAAAAACCATTATGTCTATGGAAAGTCCCCATAAAACATGGAAACACAACATGTGTGTGTGTGTGTGTGTGTGTGTGTGTGTGTGTGTGTGTGTGTGTGTGTGTGTGTGTGTGTGTGTGTGTGTGTGTGTGTGTGTGTGAGTGTGTGTGTGTGTGTGTGTGTGTGTGTGTGTGTGTGTGTGTGTGTGTGTGTGTGTGTGTGTGTGTGTGTGTGTGTGTGTGTGTGTGTGTGTGTGTGTGTGTGTGTGTGTGTAAAGTGCTGATATAGGTGTATTGGACTCAAGGGTCTTGTTAAACTCTCTGATTCTGCATGTTCCTGTCATTAGTAATAATGTTGACTCAGTCCTCAGCAGATAGACGTGTGTCTGTTTACGTGTTCAGACAGACATCACAGATCACTCCAATAATCTTATTCTGTCGTGATGATGGCATATATGTAATTATTTCATATTTCATTCTGTGAGTTTGTCAGTATTTGTAATTTTCCTCAAGATAAGTATTAATAGCTGTCTTCTGGCTGATAAATATTACCTTCGATTGCCTCTGAGAATTACGTCGATCAACGTCAACTTGCACATTTCATTAACTTTATTCGGAGAGTGACTGCTGACACTCCTGAAACAGGGGCACTCCAACCGACTCCAGCCCCTCCAAATCACCTGTCTAGCAACCATAACACAGGTTAGGACCCAATCCTCCACATGTTTATTCCCCACATTGATGACCGCCCCAACAAACCCCTTGGATCTTAACCCCCAAAAAACATGGGTTGTGTCCCTATCTTCTGATTAGCATTGCCAGCATGTGGGCGTGTCTTTAAGTCCAAGCTTGTACAATCTAGAGGGGGTCCAATAGAATCGATGTAAAATCTTAAATTGCATCAGGCGCATCCTTGTGTCTCTAGATACAGACTTGATGTTTTTTAGAATCCCTGTCCACACCCCCTCCTCCAATACCAATCCACTCTGACAGGCAGAAAGGGGATGTATCAATACATCATTTAGGGTTCATATGCTCGAGGCAACATTTAAATAAATGTCTTTAAATAAACACTCTGGACACTTTTGTCCATATCGAGTGTAAATGCGAGATAACGGTGTGTAAATTAACTCTGATTAGTTTGATAGAAAGGTTTTGCAATGGTGAAATAGGGGCAAGAACTTCCTGTTCAATACAAAATCAGGGAGGGGCTCTCTCAGGGGGAAGCGACCAATGAGACGAATATCTGAGACCGAATGCATAATAATAAAACAAAATCTTGGGTAGGCCTAGCCCATCTTTGTCAATCGGCCTATGTAATTTACTGAAATGTAATCTGGGACGCTATGCTATCAAATAACTTGAAATAAGAGAGGGGGACATCTACAGGGACTTAGATATAAATAAATCTATTCCAGAATAAATCTTATGGACAGATTAATAAAATGTATAGTCCCTACAGATGGGTTCAAAAGTCTCTAAATATCTGTAAGACAAAGATTTTACACATCCTGTGAAGCATCAATGTTACTCCTTACACACTTTTGCTTCACTGTGATCAAGGACTGAATCCATCAAAAGATTAAAGTCTCCTCCCAATATTATATCATGAGGTGTTCCAGCGGCTTGAAACATCCCTTCAAGATCTATAAAAAGCCCTGATCATCAGCGTTAGGTGCGTAAATATTAGCCAAAATCAACCTTTGCCCCTGAATTTCTGCTAAAATAACAATGACTCTTCCTAATTAATCTTTAATCTGTTTGAGACGTTTGAATTGTAGATGTTTATTTATCAATGTAATGACTCCCCTGCTCTTACAGATTCTTCAGCTACATGTGGGGAAAGATGGATTTCTTGAAGAAACACAATATCATATTTCTTACGTTTAAGAAAAGTAATAACCTTCCTTCTTTATATGGTATGCCCCAACACATTCACATTCCACATGGAGAGAGACACTCATATTAACATCTGATATATTAGAAAATATAAACTGTGTGTCAAAAATAAAATTATAACGACCACATTCCAACATTAGAGCAACAATCAAACCCTGAACTTCCCCAGAACCAAACAGAAAAAGATAAATGTGCACATTAACCCCGCATACAACCGGCGTCCATTCCTCTAAACTCAAACTGTCCATCAATGCCTACGAGAGTCCCCGCGACAACTTTGCCATCAGATTTCTATTAAAGTTTTATGAGACAGAATTACAGAAAATAATCTATAAAACAAACTCCAGCCAATATGAGGCATAATCTCTAAGAACATGTAGATTCATCCACATAACTGTCCCAAAGGTGTGTTCCTAAATCTAAATCCATACTAAAGCTACAGGAGAACAACAGTGCTGTGAGACGGTGGCCTGTTTTGGGCCCCGGTCAGGAAATCGGGCCCCTGTGCGCCTACCGAACTCTGGACACTGGTGACCCTGGGCAACTGTGTTTCAGGTACACACAGCCTCACTTCAGGTGCCCTGTCACTTCCTGTCGGCAGCTGAGGTCACCCGATGGGCAACTCAAGGCAAAAATACTGTCCAATGGAAGTTTGTTTATTCAGTGGACAGTATCAGAGACAATCGGTCACCCTGGAGCAGGGCCCAGACCCCAACAGGCCCCACAGGGCCTGACCGCCCCACCAAAGAGCCCCTCAGTGGGCGGCAAAAATATATTGGGTATTTGGTCCACCCACTCACTTGTAATTTGATGTTCAGTAGTATTTGCTCGAGTATTTGCTCATTCAATATTCAGTAGTATTTACTCCACCCACTCACTTGTAATTTGATGTTCAGTAGTATTTGCTCGAGTATTTGCTCATTCAATATTCAGTAGTATTTACTCCACCCACTCACTTGTAATTTGATGTTCATTAGCATTTACTCCACCCACACACTTGTCATTTGATTTTCAGTAGTATTTGCTCGAGTATTTGCTCATTCAATATTCAGTAGTATTTACTCCACCCACTCACTTGTCATTTGATATTCAGTAGTATTTACTCCACCCACTCACTTGTCATTTGATATTCAGTAGTATTTACTCCACCCACTCACTTGTAATTTGATATTCAGTAGTATTTACTCCACCCACTCACTTGTAATTTGATATTCAGTAGTATTTACTCCACCCACTCACTTGTAATTTGATATTCAGTAGTATTTACTCCACCCACTCACTTGTAATTTGATTTTCAGTAGTATTTGCTCGAGTATTTGCTCATTCAATGTTCAGAAGTATTTACTCCACCCACTCACTTGTCATTTGATTTTCAGTAGTATTTGCTCGAGTATTTGCTCACTCAATGTTCAGAAGTATTTACTCCACCCACTCACTTGTAATTTGATATTCAGTAGTATTTACTCCACCCACTCACTTGTAATTTGATATTCAGTAGTATTTACTCCACCCACTCACTTGTAATTTGATATTCAGTAGTATTTGCTCATTCAATGTTCAGAAATATTTACTCCACCCACACACTTTTCATTTGATGTTCAGACATGTGATCCAAGATGGCGTAGCACGCAGCGGCCACTCCGGATCCACAATGGTGCTATTTTTGTTAAAAAAGCCCGACTTTTGCAACACATGGACATCGGAGCAACCAGTGTTTGTGTCTACCATCGCCAGACACTACTCAAATATAAGACTAAACCAAGCTGCATGATGACCTGCAGGAGGCGCTACGCGTACTCGGCTTGCTGCGGAGACCAGGCCTCCAGCCCTCGGCGTCGCCTGATGCCGGTGGCCGGGGGAGAGGACGTCGTAAGCGGTGTCGTAGAAAGCGAAGCGGAAAGAGGGCGGGGTCCATGCTAGGCTAAAAACAAACCCTAGCCGGCCGGCTCTCCCGTCTATCCTGCTCTCAAATGTTTGCTCCCTGGACAATAAACTGGACTATATTCGACTCCAGCAGGCTACGCAGCGTGAGTTTAGAGACTGCTGCGTCTTTGTTTTCATGGAGACGTGGCTCAGCGACAGAGTTCCGGATGCCGCCATTCAGCTAGACGGGCTCGCCTCGTTTCGTGCCGACAGAAATACAGCTCTCTGCGGTAAGACTCGCGGTGGTGGCTTGTGTGTTTACATCAACACGGAATGGTGCAAGAACTCTATGCTAGTTTCTAGTTACTGTTCATCGCTGTTGGAGCTTGTGACTGTTAGATGCAGACCTTTTTATCTACCACGGTAATTCACCACTGTTTGCATAACCGGAGTTTACATTCCCCCCAGCGCTAACGCTAAGGAAGCGCTCTGTGAACTGTATGGGGCTATGAGCGAACTGCAGAACGCTCACCCCGACGGACTGTTTATTGTCGCCGGAGATTTCAACTATGCGACGAGACGGGCGAACACGCTTGATCTTGTTTACACAAACATCCCAGGCGCGTACCGGGCGGAGCCCCGCCCCCACCTCGGCTACTCAGACCACATCTCTGTTATGTTAATTCCAGCATACAGACCGCTCGTCAGACGCACAAAACCGCTTCAGAAGCAGGTGAAAACCTGGCCAGCAGGAGCCATCTCTGCTCTTCAGGACTGTTTTGAGTGTACCGACTGGCACATGTTCAGGGAGGCTGCAACATATGGCGATTCTACCAACTTGGAGGAATACACAGCATCAGTGACCAGCTACATCAGCAAGTGCATTGATGATGTCACTTTCTCCAAGACCATCACCACACGCTCCAACCAGAAGCCGTGGATGACTGCGGAGGTGCGCACGCTGCTGAGGTCCGAGACTCCGCCTTCAGAGCAGGCGATAAGGCAGCCCTAAGAACAGCTAGGGCCAAACTGTCACGGGCAATCAGAGAGGCAAAGCGCGCACACGCCCAGAGAATCCACAGTCACTTCCAGGACAGCTGTGACACGTGGCGCATGTGGCAGGGCATCCAGGCCATCACCAACTACAGGACAACATCAGTTGCCTGTGACAAAGATGCCTCCCTTCCAGATGCGCTGAACGACTTCTACGCTCGGTTTGAAGTGCAGAACGACGTGATGGCGAGGAAGTCCACCCCTCCTCCCAACGACCAGGTGCTCTGTCTTACCACGGCAGATGTGAGGAAAACTCTACGTAGAGTCAACCCACGGAAGGCTGCTGGACCAGACAACATTCCTGGCAGAGTGCTCAGAGGATGTGCAGACCAGCTAGCAGATGTTCTTACCGACATCTTCAACATCTCTCTGAGCAGCGCCGTTGTTCCAACGTGCTTCAAGGCCACCACCATCATCCCCATGCCAAAGAAGTCTTCAGTGTCCTGCCTCAACGACTACCGTCCCGTCGCACTTACACCCATCATCATGAAGTGCTTCGAGAGGCTCGTCATGAGGCAGATTAAGACCCAGCTGCCCCCCTCACTAGACCCACTGCAGTCTGCGTATCGTTCAAACCGTTCAACGGACGATGCCATCACCACAACCCTCCATCTGGCCCTCACCCTCCTAGACAATAAGGACTCATACGTTCCAATGCTGTTCATAGATTTCAGCTCAGCATTCAACACAATCATTCCTCAGCACCTGATTGGAAAGCTGAACCTGCTGGGCCTGGACACCTCCCTCTGCAACTGGATCCTGGACTTCCTGACTGGGAGACCTCAGTCAGTCCGGATCGGGAACAGCATCTCCACCACCACCACACTGAGCACTGGGGCCCCCCAGGGCTGTGTGCTCAGTCCACTGCTGTTCACTCTGCTGACTCACGACTGTGCAGCAATGCACAGCTCGAATCACATCATCAAGTTCGCCGATGACATGACCGTGGTGGGCACGGGCGTAATTTCCTATGGGGACAGGGGGGACATGTCCCCCCCACTTTTCAAAATCCCGTTCGTGTCCCCCCCACTTTCAAATTCGTTTGTTATTATTTTTTTTAACCGCGCGCCGTCATCGCCAAGGAGGAGCAGGACCGAGCAGAATACAGACATCCTGCCTGTCTCTGTTAATGCGCGCGTCTGCGTGCCTGTACGTGGACGCGCGCATTGACAGAGACAGGCAGGAACGTCTCGTGCACACTCTTAATAGTGTAACTGTAAGCGCACTGAAAGTTCTACTGAGCAGCCGGTATCGCAGTAGTCAGTCATGAAACGCCAGCAACAGGTTTTAATATCTTCATGGATGAAAAAAAGAAAGGAGATGTGAGTTGGTTGATTCAGTAAATTAGATCAGGTCAGGGTAATTTTTATTTTGTCTACACCTGTTGATACTAACATTGACTGAGCTAACGTTAACATACATTGTTGCTAGGTAACTTCAAACTGTTAGCTAAACATTTAATGTTGCCTAGCCCTAGAACATTCTGTGTACCATGAAAACGAGTCCACTTTAAACCGCAGCGTTTTCTGTCAGCAATGTATGACAAGCAGACTCTGGCTGCTAGTTTATTGTTATTCTCAACTCAACTCATTATACTCAGATGCAGAAATATTTTTTAAAGTCTTAATAATAAATGTTTTTCTAAACTTGAGCTATTGTTGTTCACTTACAATATTTGTTCATTTAAAATGTAAGTTAATTTTAAAAAATATCTGCCGACATTCGTAATCCACAAACTACTGAAGCGTATTGCATTCACTTGAGAAAAAAAATCTACTCTGTTTTTCTGAATTAACGACTTAATTATCTCAGAATTATGAGATAATTTTTCATTAAAAAAATATTTTGTTCTGTTTTTCTGAATTAATGAGATCCCTCAAAATCCTGCCAGGAGCTCTATTTTAGCTGGATTGCATGGAAGTAAACATGTCCGCCTTTCAAGTTTAATCCGGTTTTATTTTACTTTGTATAGTCAGTCTGAGACTTGGATGCTATGAATTTATAGAGATATATTTTAAACTTGGCCTTCAATACAAAGACATTACTGTCTATGACATTTGTAATACTGTCATGGCTGAGACACTTGATCTTCCAAAGGACACTAATCAAGCAATAGACTTGTACTTGCATTTAACACGAGAACTACCGGAATTCTAGAACTACTAGAATGGCCATAGCGGTCATTCTGACCGTTCATACTAGATTGTACCAAATGTCATGTCATATTTACATTCGAAACTTCTATTGAGGTTTTAGAATGAAGCTTCTAATGTCTGTCGTCATATTTTATGACGTCATCACCCTAAAAATGTATTGAATAAAATAGAATGGATTAAATGGAGCTGCTTAACGCAGATAGTCCTACATAATACTGATCTTTTTTGTAATATATAATAGTGCTAGACTATACACATACATAGGCCTATATATATTATATATTAGCTGCTAGACTGCCCCAGGAAGGTGCGTGCCTCGCTTTGTGTACAGCAAGTTTTTCCACCACAGTGAAAAGGGTTTTGAAAGTCTAAACGCCAACAAACATGGATTGAGGCGGAATATTTCGTTAGATAAAAACATGTTGTGAATTTTGGAAATTATTACATCTATCCTTTTTCAAAACATGTTGACTTTTGGACTTTACAACGCTCTGGAGTTATTGGAAATTGGAAACAATCCTATGCAGCCACCACTGGAATCAAAATCCATGAATAAATGAATCTGTTATATTAATAATAAACACCAGGACACGAAATTTTAATTCTAATGAATGTGAAAATGTATTAGTTCATCGACAACCACAGAACTTGCTATTGTAGCTGATTACAGATACAAATTTGATTATTTATATTAAATTATTCTCCTAAAAGGGGCCCCCTTTTTGTTCAAGTGAGCCCACTTTTAGGAGAATTCGTTCATAATGATTTTATAGCATATTATTTTCATTATAGTTTTACAGCATGATATTTTTGCTCACAGTAAAACAAATATTGCTTTCTAAATCAGTTTTCCCACAGTTTAGCTGAATGTTCATATTCTTTATTAACCGCTTTGGCCATTTTGGGTTAGGCCTATATGTGTTTCATACATGTCTAAGGTTTTTACTATGCATTGAAATACACATTGGTGATGTTTTTATAAGCTATTGTATTGATTTGTTTTTATTTTACAAAGAGAATAATTTAATATAAATAATCAAATTTGTATCTGTAATTAATATAATAGCAAGTTCTGTGGTTGTCGATGAACTAATACATTTTCACATTAGCTCCCATAGAGCTCCTGGCAGGATTTTGAGGGATCTCATTAATTCAGAAAAACAGAACAAAATATTTTTTTAATGAAAAATGATCTCATAATTCTGAGATAATTAAGTCGTTAATTCAGAAAACAAAGCAAAAACTTTTTTTCCATGAAAAATTATCTCGTAATTCTGAGATAATTAAGTCGTTAATTCAGAAAAACAGAGTCGATTTTTTTCTCAAGTGAATGCAATACGCTTCCGTAGCAAACAGCCGCTGACTGTCCGACGGTAACAAGGTTGTGCTGTTTAGGATCCCGCCTCATGAGGAGAAATGAAAACAAATGAGCGCAGCACACAGAAATTCAGTGAACAGCAGTAAAAATTCATGTAGAGTTTTTATATTTATACAGTTAAGCAACATCACACGACCAAGAGTGTGGAATACCACCATGTGACACCAATTTCATATGACAGTTAAATAAACAAGGAAATAATATTAAGTCACTTACATTTTATACGCTATATTGACTCTCACAGGAACACGTAAAGTGTTTTCATTACTGAATGATTCAGCGTTTTGAACGAATCGGTTGAGTCAAAGATTCAATGACCCATATAAATGCCTAATTCCTGAACAAATCAGCAGTTTGAATGAATCGTTTGAATAAATGACTCACTCATTAAGACGTTCAGCCTGCCGCCTCCTACTGATGATTTAGTTTCTTGTTTAAAAGTATTTTTGACTTTATAAAATGATTCTCTCAAGTCTTGGCTATTAAACAATAAATAAGGTAAGACATATTTTTCTTATATATAGTTTAGTAGCCTATTATTCTTTTTGGCAAAATGTATCATTATAAACAACTTTATATCCATTTCCTGGATTTTGTATCGCCATAGTCCCTAAATGTAGCCTATATGTAAATGGAGGAAATGGGATTCAAATAGAAAACATTTTTCGATCGAGAACATCATTGTGTCCCCCCCACTTCTCAAACCAAAGTTACACCCTTGGTGGTGGGTCTCATCAGCAAGAACGACGAGTCAGCATACAGAGAGGAGGTGCAGCGGCTAGCGGACTGGTGTAGAGCCAACAACTTGTCTCTGAATGTCGACAAAACAAAAGAGATGGTTGTTGACTTTAGGAGAGCACAAGGTGAACACACTCCGCTGAACATCGACGGCTCCTCTGTGGAGATCGTCAAGAGCACCAAATTTCTTGGTGTTCACCTGGCGGAGAACCTCACCTGGTCCCTCAACACCAGCTCTATCACCAAGAAAGCCCAGCAGCGTCTCTACTTTCTTCGAAGGCTGAGGAAAGCACATCTCCCAACCCCCATCCTCACTACATTCTATAGAGGGACTATTGAGAGCATCCTGAGCAGCTGCATCACTGCCTGGTTTGGGACTTGCACCGTTTCGGACCGCAAAGCCCTGCAGAGGATAGTGAGGACAGCTGAGAAGATCATTGGGGTCTCTCTTCCCTCCATCAAAGACATTTACAAAAAACACTGTATCCGCAAAGCAACCAGCATTGTGGACGACCCCACACACCCCTCACACAAACTCTTTACCCTCCTCCCGTCTGGCAAGAGGTACCGAAGCATTCGGGCCCTCACGGCCAGACTGTGTAACAGCTTCTTCCCCCAAGCCATCAGGCTTCTCAATACTCAGAGACTGGACTGACACACACATGTCCTGAGTTGCACTTTAATAACTGGTCACTTTATAACTGTCTGCTACCTCAATAACTGCTATGTGCATAGAACACTATCTCATAGTATGTTATGTTTACATCTTTAGAAACTGTCATCTTTTTGCACTACTGAGTACTGGTCGGCGCTGCACTGTCTATTGTCCTGTTCATTGTCAGTAATTTGTTGTACTGTCCTGTACTTTTTGCACATGTTTGCACGTGCACTTTATATAGGTATATATAGGTATTTTATATAGGTATTTTATTTCGTTGTGTAGTCTCATGTGGTCCTATGTTGGTCCTTTGTTGTTTTTATGTAGCACCATGGTCCTGGAGGAACGTTGTCTCGTTTTGCTGTGTACTGTACTAACTGTATATGGTTGAAACGACAATAAAAACCACTTGACTTGACTTGAGTAGTATTTGTTTGAGTATTTGCTCATTCAATATTCAGTAGTATTTACTCCACCCACTCACTTGTAATTTGATATTCAGTAGTATTTACTCCACCCACTCACTTGTAATTTGATATTCAGTAGTATTTACTCCACCCACTCACTTGTAATTTGATATTCAGTAGTATTTACTCCACCCACTCACTTGTAATTTGATATTCAGTAGTATTTACTCCACCCACACACTTGTAATTTGATTTTCAGTAGTATTTACTCCACCCACTCACTTGTAATTTGATTTTCAGTAGTATTTACTCCACCCACTCACTTGTAATTTGATTTTCAGTAGTATTTGCTCGAGTATTTGCTCACTCAATGTTCAGAAGTATTTACTCCACCCACTCACTTGTAATTTGATATTCAGTAGTATTTACTCCACCCACTCACTTGTAATTTGATTTTCAGTAGTATTTGCTCGAGTATTTGCTCACTCAATGTTCAGAAGTATTTACTCCACCCACTCACTTGTAATTTGATATTCAGTAGTATTTACTCCACCCACTCACTTGTAATTTGATATTCAGTAGTATTTACTCCACCCACTCGCTTGTCATTTGATGTTATTAGTGTTTGCTCCGCCCACTCTCCCTCCTGCCATTGTGACGACACAGAAACAGCTGCGCAGCTCAGCCGCCATTTTATTTCCTCTGCGGCTCCGTGTAAAACGGCTGAATTGAGCTCTCGTGCCGACCCGTTTTTCTTAAACTCTCCCCGGGCTTTAGATAGTGATGCCGGTCCATCCGCTGCGTGTCGCGGTCGTGTGCTCCAGCAACCAGAACCGCAGTATGGAAGCGCACAACATCCTGAGGTAACGACGACGAGAGAAAACCAACTGAAAATCCGCTCGAACTCGAGTCCAACACCGCCGGTTCCGTTAATCTGCGTTATTATAAACACTCGTTTTCGTGTCCAGATGGTCCAAGATATAAACAGTCCACAACACGAAACATAATGTACAGATTATTGATGTTATTTTACAAAGATTATTATTACCTCATGCGTCCAAAAACACGGAAGTCTTTTTCTCCTTTTGTTAGAAAAGCTCAAATCTGAACTTGAAAAACAACGAAATTACTCGAAGACTTGTATGTTTAATACATAATATAACTATAGAGATGGTAATCCCATGGTATCCCTCAAAGAGAGCGTACATGTTAAAAACATGGTATATTTTCCCTGTACCATGATTTTACCTTGTTTTCATTTGGACATGGCAGTACCATTCTCTTTCAGTACATGTTTTACCACAGTACCGTGTGTACAATCATGGTATATTGTGTGTGTGTACAGTATGAGCTCAGGTATATTGTGTGTGTGTGTGTGTACAGTATGAGCTCATGTATATTGTGTGTGTACAGTATGAGCTCAGGTATATTGTGTGTGTGTGTGTGTGTGTGTGTACAGTATGAGCTCAGGTATATTGTGTGTGTGTGTGTGTGTGTGTGTACAGTATGAGCTCAGGTATATTGTGTGTGTGTGTGTGTGTGTGTGTACAGTATGAGCTCAGGTATATTGTGTGTGTGTGTGTGTGTGTACAGTATGAGCTCAGGTATCTTGTGTGTGTGTGTGTGTGTACAGTATGAGCTCAGGTATATTGTGTGTGTGTGTGTGTGTGTACAGTATGAGCTCAGGTATATTGTGTGTGTGTACAGTATGAGCTCAGGTATATTGTGTGTGTGTGTGTGTGTGTACAGTATGAGCTCAGGTATATTTAGCTCAGGTAAGATCCTGTGGGATTCATCAGGAAGGGTATCTCCTGACGACTCGTGTCATTTGTTGATATCTCTTGTGTTGTGTTTAACTGTGTATCTGTTATTTCTACAGCAAGCGAGGGTTTGCCGTGCGTTCATTCGGCACCGGAAGCCACGTCAAACTGCCTGGACCGGCTCCGGACAAACCCAACATTTATGACTTCAAAACCACTTATGAGCAGATGTACAACGACTTGGTCCGCAAAGACAAGGAACTGTATCCCACACACACACACACACTCGGGAAATACACACCTGTTTGCCATGGCAACAGATGCAGGTACAAAGGATGCCCAAAAGCGAACAAACCCCTGTTATAGACTCCATGAACACTTGCTGAGCACCAGATTAGCACTGGGAATGATTATACTGATGTGTCCTCCGCTGGGTCACAATAGAGCTCAGGAGCTTGTAGTCCAAAAACCTGGAAGTTGGGATTTTTATAAAGGGGGGTTTTTCATTTTAAGAGTAAAATCAGGTCTGTGGGAAACTTGACGATACGGGACGTTTTGTTCTACCACATCAGTTACACACGCTCAGGCTTGAGTTTGGAAGCCGTATTGCACACGTGTTTAATTTATATTTATTTATATTTATGTATTTGGCAGACGCTTTTATCCAAAGCGACTTACAGAGCCCTTATTACAGGGACAATCCCCCCGGAGCAACCTGGAGTTAAGTGTCTTACTCAAGGACACAATGGTGGTGACTGTGGGGATCAGACCAGCAACCTTCTGCTTACCAGATTACCAATTATGTGCTTAGACCACTACACCACCACCACTCCATATAATTGATGTTGTAGAACAAAACGTCCCATATCGTCAAGTGAAGCACAGACCCTTAAAATGGAAATATCCAGAGGGAACCATGGCGATTAATCTTTCCGGTTCAGGAACCGCTTTATGTGATAATATTACGATGATTAATTGTGATCGTTTATTCGCCAGTCATCATCATTGCACTTTGGTGGTGCTTCATCGTTGGGCCATAAAAGTGTTGCTCGGTCTCTTTCATTTCCCCAAAATACTGCAATGGCCTTTGAGTCTTGCCGTGAAGCAATAATGTTTTTATTTATATTGATTTAAAGTATATGCAATAGTGTTTAGGTAGCAAGTAAAAGTTCTGTTGGCTGGAGTTAAAGGAATATTCCGGATTCAGTACAAGTTAAGATCAATCGACAGCATTTGTGGCTTATATTGATCACTACAACAACAAAATATCATTTAGACTCGTCTCTCCTATTCTTAACAAAAGCAAAAATCGGTTTGTACGTTATACGTTATGTAATAGGGTTGCACGTTATACAACGGTTTGAACACTGACAGTTATCATACCATGTTCATTATCTACGGTATTGAGAAAAAATGCAACCGGACGGAGAATCTCACGTGCGCATCTCCTCTCCTCGTCTGTCAGACTCGTCAACTTGCGCCACACACACACGAATGCAGCGGAGAACATGTCTGAGAGAGGCGAGGGGGTCTGACATGCGTGTGAGTTAAAGCAGAGTTTCTCAACTGGTTTATTTGGACAGGGTCACGGACAGCAGGGAAAGAGCAATGCCATGGGTCTCCCATTGAAGATATTTCGGTGGTCTAAGACTGCCGACTTAGATTTAATGATAATCTCGCTAACAGCTAAAGCAGACATGGGCAACATACGGCCCGCGGGCCGGATCAGGCCCTGCACATGGTTTAATGTGGCCCGCGGGCTGGATCAGCCTCATTTATCGTAAAAGTGTTTTTATTCTTCATTGGATATGTCAGTTAACTTGCATTGGGACGTCACGCGTCTCCACAAGCGCTTAACATGCTCAGGGTTGCCAGATAAGAGACGTAAACACCCCAGTTTGAGATTTATACTTGCGCAAATTGGAAATATTCCGGCTAATGTAATACTAATGCAACCCTGCCCGTCTCACTTTCCCCTTTGAACAAACTCACAATCTGTAGTTTAATATTCTGCTCATGGAAAAGTGTTATACAGACACTCCGTGTCCATTCTTCAGGCTGCTTGTGATGTTTGCTGCTACTACGCAGGTAAACCTTCTCCGTGATTAAATCTAAAAGTCGATCTCTGCATCATTCACATGCGAGCAAAAGCAAGCCAGAGACGAATATGTAAATGTATTTATTATTTGTGCAATTTAATAATGTTGAAGTCCCTTCAGACCTGTATGTTTAACTCTTGCAGTAATTATTCATCATAGTCATGCAGTCTGTGTTACTCAGTTGAGTGATAAAGTCAAACGTTGACATCAACAACAGAAATAATGACACATGATGCAGGTGCTCATACTGGAAAACCATGAATAAAACTATACAACATAAGAGGAAATGCACCCCAGGATACATTAAATACAGGTTATGTTTAATCTATGGCAGGTCGACACTTGATGTCCAATGTAAAATCTGTCCTGAAGCTAAACCAGTTGAGAAGTCTGTCCACACATCTACAGTATATATTAATTATTAATAATCACAAGACATTACTATAAGACCAGTTGAGAAACTCTGAGATAAATATACAGACCGGAACAGTCGTGCTTCTACAGTATAATAACTGTTAATAATATACTTTATAAGCTCACACAGCTGATGTTATTCTTCATTTAACATATAAACTAACATGCTTTAGTTATATAACATGTTATAGTTACACTTTTATCATGGTTATAGTTCTGTTCACTTATTTATTCTATTTATTTTATTTTCAAAAGGGAGAATAAAACACTAAAATAATATAAATGGCTTCAATTATAATAAAGTGTTTGCTCATAATTAAAATAATCTTCAGTTTTCACTGACAACAGTAATTGTGTAATACCGTTGCAACCCTACTTCCACACAGAAGATGTGTTAAATGAAAAATAAACAATACTAGAAGCTACGATGTGCTTAACATTAGCCCAAAACTAAATTAAACTATTTTACAGCTAACGTCTGACGCATCGGCGGCATTCTCTGCGTTTCATCAATTCAGTTCATTACTAAGATAGAAATTACCAGAACAAACATGAAATCAAATTAATAAATGACCCCCCGTTATTTGGCCAATGTATTATTTCCTGTTATTGCACTTGTTTTAATGAACCGTGCGCTATAATTCTGTGAACGAAAACCCTTCTCAGAATAATCTACACATTTCTTGAGCTTCTGCAGATATATAATGCATGAATTACATTCCATTAAAGTCAAACTGCACAATATCCTGTTGATTAGTTTGTGTTTTACGATGTTACACTTCAGTTATATTTAATACGGGACACAATATTGAGATGCTTTAGAGTGATGATATGATTATTCAGTATATTTATATATTACTGACCTTTAGATTTACTCCCCACATGTGAACGCATTATCATCGTGTCTTTTAGGATTTCACCACTCGTGTTCTCCTTCACCGTCCCGTCATTAATGTTCACTATATGTCAGTTGACGTAAGAATAAAGAGACACGGGCGTATCTCAATAATCGGAGCATGAACACAGGAAGTAACCTTCCGCTCCTGTCAAAATCATGCGCTCCACTCCTCGCTCCTGTCAAAATCATGCACTCCGCTCCTGGCAAAATAATGCCGCTCAGCTCTTGGCAAAATAATGCAGCTCCTCGCTCCTGTCAAAATCATGCACTCCGTTCCTCGCTCCTGTCAAAATCATGCACTCCGCTCCTCGCTCCTGTCAAAATCATGCCCCTCCACTCCTCGCTCCTGTCAAAACCATGCCCCTCCACTCCTCGCTCCTGTCAAAATCATGCACTCCGCTCCTCGCTCCTGTCAAAATCATGCACTCCGCTCCTGGCAAAATAATGCCGCTCCTGGCAAAATCATGCCGCTCAGCTCTTGGCAAAATAATGCCGCTCCTCGCTCCTGTCAAAATCATGCGCTCCGCTCCTCGCTCCTGTCAAAATCATGCAGTCCGCTCCTCGCTCCTGGCAAAATCATGCAGTCCGCTCCTCGCTCCTGGCAAAATAATGCCGCTCCTCGCTCCTGTCAAAATCATGCACTCCGCTCCTGGCAAAATAATGCCGCTCCTGGCAAAATCATGCCGCTCAGCTCTTGGCAAAATAATGCCGCCTCGCTCCTGTCAAAATCATGCGCCCGCCTCGCTCCTGGCAAAATCATGCAGTCCGCCTCGCCCTGGCAAAATCATGCAGTCCGGTCCTCGCTCCTGTCAAAATCATGCCGCTCCTCGCTCTTGGCAAAATCATGCCGCCCGCCTCGCTTGGCAAAATCATGCGCTCCGCCTCACTCCTGTCAAAATCATGCCGCCCGCTCGCTTGGCAAATCATGCGCCGCTTGGCAAAATAATGCCGCTCGCCTTGTCAAAATCATGCCGCCCGCCTCGCTTGGCAAAATCATGCCGCCTCGCCTGGCAAAATAATGCCGCCTCGCTCCTGTCAAAATCATGCCGCTCTGGCAATAATGCCGCCTCGCTTGGCAAAATCATGCTGCCTGGCCTCGCTTGGCAAAATAATGCCGCCTCGCTCCTGTCAAAATAATGCCGCTCGCTTGGCAATAATGCGCTCGCTCCTGGCAAAATCATGCCGCTCCGCTCTTGGCAAAATAATGCCGCTCCTCACTCCTGTCAAAATCATGCCGCTCCGCTCCTGTCAAAATCATGCCGCTCCGCTCCTCGCTCTTGGCAAAATCATGCCGCTCCGCTCTTGGCAAAATAATGCCGCTCCTCACTCCTGTCAAAATCATGCCGCTCCGCTCCTCACTCTTGGCAAAATAATGCCGCTCCTCGCTTCTGTCAAAATCATGCACTCCGCTCCTCACTCCTGGCAAAATAATGCCGCCTCGCCCTGGCAAAATAATGCCGCCCGCCTTGGCAAAATAATGCCGCTCCTGGCAAAATCATGCGCTCCGCTCACACACTCTGCACGTGAACTGAGATTTGTCATCAGCCACCTGGATTAAGGCAAGTTATAGACGTTACCCCATGTGACTCTACCCTCCCTAGCAACCGGGCCAATTAGGTTGTTTAGGAGACCTGACTGGAGTCACTCAGCACGCCCTGGATTCACTCAGGACTCTCAGCATCGGTACTCGCTGAGATACCCAGACCCCCGCTGGATTTGTGCTTTTTATAAAGAAAATGGGACGAGTCTAAACTAATAGTCGTAATCAACATTATGCCACGAATACTGTCGATTGAGATTAAAGGCCCAAACACACTCTGCACGAGTACGTGAATGCAGACACGTCTCGCTTGTGTCTAACGCGAGTGCGCTGTATAGTCAGCAGTGCCACAGGGGGCGCTACACATGCTACACACAGCTGGTAAGAACTGTATTGTGATCAGTGGTGTTTGACCCCTCTGAGGGGGTAGACGTGTGTGGGACA
>NC_068323.1:110000-151320 GCF_025860055.1 Xyrauchen texanus | reverse complement strand
CATCTCTTACATGATTACATCTGTTTTCATCAACATTATGACCTTTATGAATGTGTGTCTCCGTCAGACCTGAACTCTCGCGAGCAGGAGACCTTTCAGCCGGTGCACGTGATTAATGTGGACATTCAGGACAATCATGAGGAGGCCACGCTGGGAGCGTTCCTCATCTGTGAACTGTGCCAGTGTGTGAGTACCGCTGATGTTAAACACCAGTTTATACCCCTGTTGCACTGGCATTGTGCTGGCATCAAAGCCTGATCTGCCCCATTACACGTATCCAGTGACACTAGCTCTGCCCATCATGTTAGTGCGGTACAGATTACACCATTCCTGTTTTAATCACCCAATCTCACAACACAGTCACAATGCTAATTGAAATCAGACCGTTTCTGTTTCACATTAAATTAGGAACTTGAATATTGCTGAGGCATCAATACACACAGATATGTGCGTTTAAGAATATTGATAAATGTGTTTGTCTCAGATTCAACACACTGACGACATGGAGAATGAAATGGACGAACTTCTGCAGGAGTTTGAAGACAAAAGCCACAGACCGTTTCTACACACCGTCTGCTTCTATTGACACACACTCCCGCTGACGGCAGGCCGGTTGCCATGGCAGCAGAGTAATGGCATGACCGCGTGCTCATTTACATGCAAGAACTCACACGTGACACACATGTCTCAAACATCAGAAGAGCCGTTCTGTCGCAGTTCCTGCACACTGACTTTAGCTGGACAGGAAGTGCTGCTTTTGTGTTTAATACCTTTATACGTTGATTTCTGCCACATTATGCTGAATGAACCAGAGAAACAGTCCTACAAAAAACATCTTAAACTAGCTTTGCTTGGCTGGTTTTAGGGGGTTTGTGCACTTTCCTGCTGATTGACCAGCTTGGTCTGGCTTGGACCATCTGAAACCAGCTTAGACCAGCTTGGGCTGGTTTAAGATTTTGTATTTATTGTTTCTAGACTAAAGCAAACTCTGATTCTGTCATGACCTCATTTAGTCTGAGAGTTGAGCGCATGGCTAATATATAGACATACCAGTGGATTTAATAGCACGGGATCGTGTTTAACTGGATTACACAAGCAAATGATGTTTAAAGATTATGGGTGATATTTTTGATTTTCTCATGAATTTATTGGAGAATGATTTCAACATTGGATTTGATTCCTGTTGAGGATATATTATGTTTTTCTTATTATTTCTATTTTGTAAATGAACATGAGATTCTGTAATTGTACCTGAAGCAGACCCAGAGTGCCTGAAATGATTCTTGTAAATATTGCACTATAAATGAATAAATCAGTCAAATAACGCTGTGAATGTTGCTCATTATTTACAGTAATTAATGCAATCACACAATAATAAAACACACACTCATGGCCCATTGCACTGCCATATAAATGTATATCATTGATGATTGCGGTATTTGTGTAAATACCGTACCGTGGTATTTCGGTTCTGTTTGTCCGCGTGCGTCTGTTATTCCAGATGATCGTGACGCAGGAGTTTCTCATCAAGCTAATGGACTGATGTGATCCGATCCACTCCGATCACACATCTCAACCCGCGTGTGTGTGCCGGAAACAAACATCTGATCGCGTGTTTCACACATGATGCATCCGATCCGCAGGTGAGACATCTGATGCTGCGCGCGACAGTCCGACACGAGCTGTGCTGCACCTGCGAGGAAGAGGATGGTGGAATGATCTATTGAGAGGATGCTCCGTGATAATGGTGCAATGATCTCTGGGCTGTGAGGAAGATGATGTTTATGGTGTCTGGAGCGGTTGTGGTGCTGGTAAGAAGATCTGTGTGAAGATTCCTCTGAGGGATTATATAACTCACAATGACTGCAGCTCAACTTTCTAGCTCACTGCATGAATCTCTTTGGAGAAACAGTAGTAAATGGCAGTAGTTTTGGTGTTTTCCAGGCCATCGTGTGCATGTTCGACATGAACGCACTTCTAGACCGATTTCACAACTTCATCCTACCGCGCATGCGCGGACCCGAGCGCGTGTGTCACTGCACCTGCGGCAGGTAAGAGTCACCTGACCTAAACAGCATTTATAGTATATACAGGGAAATGAATACATTTAAGAGTATGTTCGGTCTGTGTTTACCGAAATGTGAAACACTGCCCCCAGTGGCCAAAGTGTTGTTGGGCGCGTTTGAGCTTCATTTCCCAGGTATAATGTCCAGGACGGGGCGCCAAAAGCAAGTTGTGAAGCTAATTGTGTGCAGGCTGTATTCCAGTGAAGAGGATTGTATATTTAATTAACTGTACCCTCCCAAACCTGAACCTAAGCATCAGTGGTGTAAAACAAGTTGTCACTAATTATGTGAAAGTGAATACTTCCTGGTTTCAATGTGGGACGCTAACCTGGGTCTCCGACGCAATGGGCTTCTGCACCACAAGGGAAGGTAAACACACGAGATGGTCCTTGTCACTGCGGCCAATCCCAGGGTACTGGAAACAACATGCCTACTTTCCCGAGATCATGTTGCTATATAACCTAAAAACAACATTCAGACATTTAGCTTAGCTTCTACACAGAATGTTAAACGGTGGCGTGAGAAAGCGACATAAGTTCCTGCGAGCGTTTAAGGGATTAAAATATGAAAAATGTCTTGGAAGCCAATCAGTGAAATAACTGATTCCAGACTGTTGTAGTCCAAATTAGCATTAGAATTAGCATTAGAATTAGCATTTGTAATCTATGGGTTTTTATAATTCAGTTGTGGATTTAGGAGTAAAAGAACATAAACCTGAAGATACATGGATGCATCATTGTACAGTATAAATTACATGCAGTCATAACCCAAATGAGGATTTTGTATGTTGTTTTAAGCATGTCGCTAGCATGTTGCTAGATAAGGACTACAACGGTTTTCCATTTTGTCAGGCACATTCACTCGCATGCTTCTGGTAGTTGTAGTCCTTATTTAACATAATTTTTTTAAAGGCAGCAGCTTCAGAATTCACGTTTGAGGTATGAAAGTGTGTAATTTATGTTGTAGAAGAAACCGCCCGAGTGTTTTCCAGTAATGTTTACACAGACAGCTGAAAACCCCATTTATAAAACACATGGAGAATTAGCCTTCAGAAGTAAACATCTGCATAACAGTGCTAGAACAATCCATGATACATTAGTTCCAGTAATGTATATTGAGCAGTTAACTAACGTGACTCCTAGATAACCCTGATGAGTCTGTGATGTCCAGTGTCGACAGAGGATCTTGCTCTGGAATATTCCACTAGTGTTGGGTTTGGGTTGGTTACGCAGTGAGGTCACCTGAGCCTGTTTGAATGTGGTGGGTATAGATGCCAGTAACGTGTAACGGGGAGATAGCTTGTTGAACGTCCCCTGACCTAACATTACAGGCCTGACATTCAGGTAGAGATGGAAACTTAAGTCACACTTGTTGGAAAACAGCTGACTTGAGACTTGACTTGCAACATAAAGGTGAAATTTGTGGAGAAAGTCTTTAAGTCTACATTGAGAAATATTTTCTCTGATTATTGCGAAACTGTTAAGATAAAAAAAGATAAAAGCGAGTCTTTTGTGTGGCTTCTGTCGCTCTTGTGAGTTTTGATATTCCACTGCAGTAATTACACGTGATCACAATAGTTGATTAAAATGGGAATGGAAGAGTGTTCACAACCCATTTTAGAATAGAGGCCTTTATTTTGGTCATACATTATACATACATTATTGCATGTATACAGTGAGATTCCCAGCTAGGGTCAGCCATGACACATTACCCCTGGAGCAGATAGGGTCAAGGGCCCAACAGTGGTAACATGGCAGTACTGGGGCTTGAACCCCCGACCTTTCAGTCAGTAACCCAGAGCCACCACTGCTCCAATTTCAGGGATGTTAGTTCAGGGAGGAGCTTGTTCTGGCCAATCCTGTGCTCGAGCCGCTCTGGAATCCGTGTACCTCAATGCGCTCCAGGTCAATAAGAACCAGCTAACTCATGAATTACACCAGCATTGTGTGTTCAGAAAGTGAATAGTCCAGTTTTATTTCATTTCGGTTCAGTTAAAAACTGCTTAAAATTGGGGTCTGGGTATCTCAGCGAGTATTGACACTATCACACCTGGAGTCGTGAGTTTGAATCCAGAGCGTGCTGAGTGACTCCAGCCAGGTCTCCTTAGCAACCAAATTGGGCCAGTTGCTAGGGAGGGTAGAGTCACATGGGGTAACCAAATTGGGCCGGTTGCTAGGGAGGGTAGAGTCACATGGGGTAACCAAATTGGCCCGGTTGCTAGGGAGGGTAGAGTCACATGGGATGACCAAATTGTCCTGGTTGCTAGGGAGGGTAGAGTCACATGGGGTAACCAAATTGGCCCGGTTGCTAGGGAGGGTAGAGTCACATGTGGTAACCAAATTGGGCCGGTTGCTAGGGAGGGTAGAGTCACATGGGGTAACCTCCTCGTGGTGGTGATTAGTGGTTCTCTCAATGGGGCGTGTGGTGAGTTGTGTGTGGATCGTGGAGAGTAGCATGAGTCTCCACATGCTGTGAGTCTCAGCGGTGTCATGCACAACAAGTCACGTGATCAGATGCGCGGATTGACGATCTCAGAAGCGGCGGCAACTGAGACTCGTCCTCCTCCACCCGGATTGAGGTGAGTAACCGCGCCACCACGAGGACCTACTAAGTAGTGGGAATTGGTCATTCCAATATTGGGAAGAAAAGGGTGTTAATAAAAACTGCTTAAAATTTTGCCTAATAGAGAAAGCTAGAAAATATGTGTTATATATGTGTTACTATATGTATGAAAAATAATTTAATGATGTTAAATTGATGATGTTAAATACTGAGGGCGTGTTTTAGCACAAGGGTAATCACATGATAGTATGGAGCCCCTAGAGGACAGAGAGGGAATTTATTTTCTGAAGTAGTTTAGTGTTCCCACAGAATAGTTTCGCTCACAATAATTAAACATGGTTTTACAAAAGTAATATTGTAGTAAACATGACTGAGGTAACCAGGGTTAATGTTGTGGTTACTATGGTTTACTACAAGTAACATGATTAAACAATGGTCACTGGAGTGAGACTAAGGGCTCATCACGCAACCCAAAATAATCGTGATGTAAAACTGGATCGCTGCTATCGCTGTTCTCTAAGGATCTCCGTATGATAACTGTAAATCCCTATAATGGTAAATACATATTAAATATATGATCTTATAGACTTGCAGTATATAGAAAACTGTTATTAAAAGAGACACACACCTACAGGACCCGCTCACATGATTCATCTGACCCCGTTCATGCTGTTTTCAGCAACTCCCACACACACACAGTTTAATCTCTTCTGAGAGCCTCAAGATGTGAATATTATTAGTCAGAGACTCATCCAAACCTCTTTATTTCGTTCCCGTGTCTCTCTCTCTGTAATATCTCAACTGACACAGACTTGCATGTTCAGGAAACATCTCAACAATGTCTCACACTGTGCTCAGATTAGCTCAAGAAGTCTTCCATCGAATGGCAGATCTCAATATGAACATGTGTCATTGCATTCTCTGAGGAGAACCATCCACACTTATAGCGCTTTACTATATGTGGGACTAACATCAGAATGTGTTCAGTGGATCATGAATGTTTAATCTCGTTTGGGTGATTTGATGTCCTCTCGTCTCCAGGCATCATGTGGAATATGTGATCCCATACGAGGGCTCCGTCTCGAGGGACTACATCGGTTCCTCTGCTGGTTCCAGTGTGAGTAAACAGGAACTGGACCTGGTTCTGGGTCTGCTGATGGGCTTCTGTATCAGCTGGATTCTGCTGTGGCTGGACGGGGTACTTCACTGCGCTCTGAGGATCTGGAGATCCAGCAGACATAACAGTGAGCACATTATATACATGTGTACAGAGCCCCTTGAGAGAGGGAGGGAAGTAGTGTTCGGTCAAGTGTAGTGTGACACCGTGTGATGCTACTGTCACTGTATGGAGCAGATCACATGTAAAAACAGTTTAACAACATGTGCTCTCTTATCCTATACATTACACGTCCCTCACAATGCATTGTGTGTTCCTCGCAATACCTTTATACATCTGTTACGAATATTAACTCTGGTACAGGAACCTTTCTTGAGCAATAGCAATTGTGATAATCATAGTAACCACAAAACGTCCCATTAGGAAGGCAAAACTTTGCCAGGGATTGCAAACGGTTGTGAAGGATTGCGTGAGAATGCATAACATATTGGGGATTATTTCTTGAAATATGTGAGCTATGAACTACATTAAACTGTCCTTATTAGGTATTGAAGTGTAGGATTCAATTTATTATTATTTATTTACAGATTATTTATCAAAATATACCAGAGTCAACACATCTTTAAAACAGAAACATGAATAATTAATCATAACTCATTAGAATTAATTATGAACATTTGGATCGGTTAATAGGATTAACTTGAGTTAGCTGAATTAATATTAGAATCAATGTATCTGTTCATCCAGTGCACACTCAGTATTGATCGTCTATCAATTGTCAGGAAGGATATTATTCGTGGCCACACAGAAATAACTCTTAACATGGAGCTGAGACCGAATCGTTACATTTACGTTGATTTACAAGCAGACCAGAACGCAAGAATGTACACAAAAGTTTATTTAACTAAAATGCAAACACATAACTAATCTAAACAAAGACATACACACAAATCACTCCTACATGGGAACGGGAAATAAACCGGAACAGAATAATGGAAATGCACTTATGAGTCACCTGACCATCCGTTTCTTAAATTAAAAGCACCTTTTGTTACAAACAGGTTTTCATCTTCTACTAAACTATGTGCAGTTAGTTACTGGTATGATACTTGCAGTTGCCTGTAGAGAGCGCCCGGATGCAGTCGCAGGAGAGCGATGGTTCCTCGAGTCGATGGTGTTCAAGCTGCAACCAATCTCTTCCATGTTGAATGAAGGGTTAGGATTAACTGTGGCGTTCATTGACTCCATGGTCCAGATAGTTGCACATGGCTTGATGTGTTGAGGCCTCAATTACACAATCTATTGCAAGCGAACACTAACTTATTGCACAAATGTATTGCGAGGAAACGCATCATTTGTTGCAAGGGAATCCAAAATGTACTGCGAGGGAACACAGACAATTGTGAGGAAACGCAAACTGTTGTGAAGGAACTTGTGGGGAAATGCTAATTTTCTGCGGCACCAAATGGATTTGCAGTGTTAGCTGCTCATGTAACTGATTCTGTCTCCTCAGGCGCAGATGGCGAGTTGTGGCGCTCGTGGCGTTGGGTCTCTCGTGTGTGTAACATCAGAGAGCTGCGCAGACGTCTGCAAACGCGCCGGACGGAAGACTCCGGGAATAATGTGATCCACGTCAAACAGAAGCTTTACCACAACGGCCATCCGAGTCCCCGGCGACTCTGACACTCACAGAGCGGCTCTAAAGACAACAGCCGATCACGGACTTCATTCTGACTCGCATCCAGCAAGTTTTTATCGTTTGTAGTTTACAATCGGACGCTGCACTCTTCTGCTGGATTCAGTTTTTTGCTTGCTGTGTGTTTTTCACGGGTTTTATGAGTGTTAGTTTTGTAGGGACTGCACATCATGGGAGTATTTGCATTTTTTAGATGAATATTTGTGCTCCGGGTAACAGTGTCGGTTTTAACACAGCATGCTGGTAATGTTTAGTAAAAAGCTTTAGTTTGAGGTCAGATGTATTTTTGAGGATTTTGATGTTTAGATGATGTTTTGAGATCTTTTTGTGATGTTAGAAGAACAGAGATCTTCATTCCGAGTCAAACTGCTGCTGTAAATTGTGTTTGTGTAACATTAAAGTGACTCGTTTGATGGAACGCAAATCAGTTTTATTTCAACCATAAAACATTTCTACTTTAAGGCCAGAAACTACGCAAGTACTCGTGTGAATAATCATCAGCAATGCCAGTGTGCAGTTGTACATATGCGCGACTGTGGCGGTAACAAACCTCGGTCCTCAAGGGGGCGACAGAGCTTCAAATGTCTGTGCCATTTAACCAGACGTTATTTATTGTGTAGCTGCTGTAAACATGTAAACAAACTTTAACTTGATCAGAAAGATTCCCTCCAACAGTTGATGGACAGTTTATGCTAACACAGTTTTCCACCAATAGGATTGTAATTGCCCGTTTTCTGTTTCTGGTCTCAAGACGTGATGCAAAAACTACCAAAACACACGATCCAGATGGATAACAACCATTTAACTTATTTTTGGGATTATCACTGTCTGGGATATGTCAATGATTAGCAACAACAATGATTTTGATGCATTATTATATTAAACATACATAATTATATTAAAAAAAACACACTCAGGACCTTAAAGGACAAAAATGTCCACATCAAAAACTGCCATAATAATATGATATATTAATATTATTTTCCACTTTCACTAATTTTGATATTTTAACCAACATCAGTCCTGATCATAACTACCAAATATTCATTCATTTTCAGGATTTTAACCCTGCCAGTTGTTTACGTAATGCCAATGTTGTTTTTTACACTCTCTCTCTCTCTCTCTCTCTACACACACACACACACACACACACACACACACACACACACACACACACACACACACACACACACACACACACACACACACTTGTATCTGCATCATGTATTCAGTTGTCCTGCAGGTGTCTATAATACAGTAAACAGAGAATACACACACACACACACACACACACACACACACACACACTATAATACAGTAAACAGAGAATACACACACACACACTATAATACAGTAAACAGAGAATACACACACACACACTATAATACAGTAAACAGAGAATACACACACACACACTATAATACAGTGAATAGGGGAAAAGTTTGTATTTGCTCCACAGGATAAACATGAGGAAAATGGCGCCATCTGCTGGGAAATATTAAATGTGTAAATTTTGAAGCCATAATTTCACTATCAGACATGGACTGAAACAGAAATCCAACAACACAATGATCTTTAGGAAGTCTTCAGACTGAAATCTGTGTTGTGCTCTTTATAAATGATGTATAAATTAACATTTAACCCTGAGTTTAACATTAAACATCCACTTTAAACCAGGTTGCGGTCACTTTTATATAACGTTTAAGTTATTGTTGGAGTAAAAATGCATTTCAGGCTCAAGTGTCTGTCATAACATAAAACATTAACTAACCTCGGACCGTCGAGCCGAGGCACTGCTAATAAACAACGGTCCTCTCAACTCTTCTTTATAACCACATGTTGTTGACATTTTTACAAATGTAAAACCTTAAACATCACATTACCTGCTAAGAATATACTCTGATCCGTGCGAAACCGGATACTGAAAACAGTTGAATCGCGTGAAACACAGTTCAGGAACTCTCTTGTATGTCAACAAATGACTCGTGTGTTTTTAATTCTAGTGAGGAGTTTCAGGCGGATCTGACACGCAAATAAAGCGTAATTAAGCTTTAGGCCAGTATCTGTTATGAAGGAGACACCGATAGTCACATTTCTCCATTCCAGGTTCAATATGTTGAATTGAATGGGGGCACTTTTTGGAGGGTTTAAATGCAGAAATATGAAGCTTATAATTTTATACAAATTTTTCTGTTAAAACTTGTGTATTATTTTAGCCTGTTTAAATCGTTGCTTTTACGGCCGTTTAAACGTTTACGGCGTTACGTTGTCATAGCAACGAAGTTGTGAAAGAGACCGTTCCAGAGACGGTTAGTGATCGTGTCGTTAACACACATATTGTTTATACTTGTGAAACAGTATTTGAATGTGTACAGATTAAACCCCATTGACTTCCATTGGAAGTGTCTCACTGGAACACATTAAAGAAAAGGAGAAACGGGTCAAATTAATTGTTGTGGTGATCAACATTATGACACAAATGCTGCTGATTGAGATTAACTTGTGTTAAACCCGGAATATTTCTATAGAATAAGGTCTAATAGATCTAATCAAAACATCAACAAAAAATCCGTTTTGATGGTAAAAACAACTAAAATACTGAGGTCATATTCGTTAACTTTAATAAATGCGTTATCATTAACAATGAACAATTATTTTACATCTATTCATTTCTGTTAATAATTAAGGTGCAGGACTCGAGTTATATGACTTGCCTCGCAAATTTAAGGATTTATGATTTGCTTGACAAAATGACTTTGACTTGAGAACCAGCGACTCAAGACTTGACATGAATGACTCGAAAATGACTTGAATGTTTTTTATTGTTGTTATTTTCAATAACTTAATATAAACAGTAAACGAAATGTGTTAAAAAAAGATATTGCAACATCAATGAATTCATATGCAAAAATGTAATCCCGCCAGCACCACTGATGTGCACATGCGCAGTTAACGCTGCGCTCACAACGCGCCAAAATGACAGATGATTGTCCAATTCCCCAAATCATCTCCTTTGGATATAAAGATTTCAAATTGGACCGTGTGAATAAAAAGTATGAAAATATGCAACGCAAAAATATACATCCACCACAACAAAACCAGAAGGAAAGGTAAGTAAATAATTTCATTATCCAGAATATTCATATGTAAAATTACTGTTCAAATGTTTAAGGGTTGTCAGTAAATTAAAACGATTCATTATTAATCTCACGTTTTGTAGTGTGACACGTTTCAAATGACCCGACATTGCCTCTAAATGTGTGTTTTCTAACCCTTCTCTACGGTCAACAATATAC
Organism: Xyrauchen texanus; assembly: GCF_025860055.1. Taxonomy (NCBI): domain Eukaryota; kingdom Metazoa; phylum Chordata; class Actinopteri; order Cypriniformes; family Catostomidae; genus Xyrauchen; species Xyrauchen texanus. The sequence continues at coordinate 140,583 of NC_068323.1, read as the reverse complement.
CATAAACATGTGTTGGCAATATAAAAACATAACAGGCAGATCTGCAACACTATTTAAAAAGTGACTAGTATAAAATATACATTATGTCTTTTGATGAAATCCAAGTGCTCTGCTAGTGATTATGACCTCTGAAGACTTTAAAGTCCTTGAGTGCAAAACCTTTATGAATATTTTATATAAATGTCTCTCTGAAGGGATCTGACTGTCTTCAGAAAGGATTCGATGGCATTTCTTTTCATGTTACCTCCGTATAATGTCTAATAAAGTATTGTTTATAAGCGCAGGGCTGCTTTGTGTACAGGCGTTACCAGGGTAACAGCTGTATTTCTGCAGCATAAGCGCCCCCTACTGTCAGAGAGAGAAACTGCATCTTCATTCCACCCGTCTGATGTTTTTAGATCATCAGTGTGAAAATCTGACCGCATTTATATACAACATACACGCGGTGTTTTACATTTTAACCGGTTAATTTCATATAATATAATTATATGAATTTCATATAATAATTTCATATACAATTCATATAAAAAAATGTATGTAAAGATATGTATATAAGTTAATCTTTTCAGAGCAAAAATAAGTATTTATTTTAAAAACCGCTGACTCGACTCGCTTGATTTGTCTGCACTGCACTTGAGACTTTAACATGTGACTTGCTCCCAACTCTGATTTCTACATTTGCAACAGTTCATAATGCACTAACATTAACTTTTGATGTTTCAAATGTGTGAGCGGAGGACATATTAAATATTCGAATTGCTGTATTAAATGTTCATGAAAACAAACTTTTAGTAAAGTTTTACCATTTCTACTTTTAAACTAAAAGAACAGACATCAAGAGTCATAAGAAATGAAATGGTTTTACTGTCAGACATAAAAACATTTCTACATTGTTTCCAGTATTTGATTATTAAGAGTGATTTAAGTGTAATTTACAGAATACACGGTCATCTGTTCAGTAAATCTACGACACAAGACGCGACACACATACAGATTAATCACTTTCATTCTTTTACTACAGACACTGAACTTTGACACGGTTAAACTGGCGTGCCATCATGTTTGCCGTCAGTGGTCTTCTCTGTGGCTCCGCCCTCAGCTTTCTGCGGTGATGTCACTTCCTGTGCCTGCAGCGAAGGTGTGAAGCTGATCTTACTGGATTTACTGGCAGTCTCTGGATTCACCGGTCGCCCCTCGTTATCCAGAACGCCCTCGCCGTGCAGCCAGTCCATCTTCTGCCGGTGCTGACGGACTGCGTCGTCCACTCGCGCGTCGATCATCGCCTCCGTGAGCACGCCGTCCTCTGACGAGTATGCCGCCGCCTGAGAGACATTAAGGATAGCAGAAACAGACGTCTGGTAAACACATTTACATGAAGCAAACATCAGTAACTACACATCAGAAGAGTAACACACCTGCCAGGCGACTCCTAGTTTGGAGATCTCTCGTCCAGACATTCCCTCCACACGCATGGCGATCACCGAACACTTCAAACCGTAATCAAACTGAGCCAGTTTTAACCTCCTGTGAGCGCACACACACACACAATGCATTGATTGACATTTCAAACAGCAGTATGCTTCATGTTCTGTTTAACTCCACGAGTGACATCCAGAAGTTATAAAAGAAAGTTATTTTTAATTTTAAATCACAATTAGTGTAAATATGTCTCGAGCTTGTTAGTCTGATGAAATAATGGACAAAAACAACAGATGATGAAATGATATTCCTGTTCATCACACTGAGAATGTGTGTGTGAGCGTGCACGAGTGTGTGTGTGCGAGCGAGCGTTAGTGAGTGCGCGCGAGTGTGTGTGTTGTACTCACTGGCGTCCTCCAGTGGCGGGCTCCAGCACATATCGATCGAAATACAGCCGCACGAGTCTCTCTCTCTCCTCCACTCCCGGCAGTGTGAAATTCACAATCTCATCGATTCTGTCGTTTATCGCCCAATCAAACTGCTCCGGCTGATTACTGGCCAACACCAACATAAACCTGCACACACACACACACAATTAAATAATGCAGCAGTAACGACACATTTAATAGCAGTTTCAGTACTTGTGGATAATAAAATGTGTTATAATACGAGTTTGGGTGCTGCTTCTGATAAACATGATCTACGTAAACATGAAATAAAAGACAGACGGGGGTGTTTACTTGTTACTCTGTTCTCCGGTGCGATACAGGAATGCGTTTAGAGTCGCTCGCAGATCTTCACTGATCTTCTCCTGAAACACACACACACACGTGACCGGACCGCTGTGATACACACAGTAAAACACATGAATGAATGAGTCCATTAAACACACTTACAGTGGATCTCTTGCGCAGGAATGCATCAGCTTCATCCACAAACAGCAGCAGCCTGCACACACACACACACACACACACACACACACACACACACACAATTATATCGGTTTTACAGATTAATTGGGCCGATAGTTGCCATTTCAAACCATTGTTATTGGCCGATATATGCCGATTGTTTCTAGCATTTCAAAATAAGAGTCCTGTGTGTTCAAATAGATTGACATCTAAAAATAAATAAATATTTATAAATATTATAAATAAATGTATAAATCATTCCCATTCTATAATTATATTATTAGCAGTGTTGGGTGTAAAGTAACTAATTACTGTAATCTAATTACTTCAGTACAAAAAGTAACTTATTACATGTACAAATCTTGTAATCAGATTGTTACTTTTAAGTACTTTGGTTATTTTGAAAATAATAATTATGTAGAATACACAGCATGGATTTCGTTATGTAAATGTGTTTACGTTTGAGAGCGCCGATAGATGTGCGTCCCCTAACGAGTTAATTAACGGAGGAAATATAGATATTATTTATCAGACAAAAATGTTTTAGAAAGTAATTAAAAGTAATTAGTTATGTGATTAGATTTTAATGAAGTAATCAAACAGTAATCTGGATACAATTTTAGAGCAGTAATTAGTAATTTGTTGTGAATTACTTTAGTAACTTACCCGACACGGTTCAATACTACAGGAAAAATGTTGCAATAGGAAAACAATCTAAATGGTGTAAAAACAGGCTTGATGTTCTTCATTTGATGTTGTGCCGAATGTCTCACCCGCGGCCGCTGGTTCCCGCCCAATCAAACACTTTGTGCATCGCCGTCACTCCATCACGACCCATCGGAGCAACGTCACCGCCAGTCATGATCGCGTAATCCATCCCAGAGTGCACCGCCAGCTTCTGCTCGACCAATCACACGCAGTTACAGCAGCAGCCGGGTGACATCACACTTGTAGCTTTATCAACGTGTGTGTGTTTGAGTGTTTTACCTTGGCGAAGAGTGTTTTTCCGGTCCCCGGTGGGCCGTACATGAGAATATTGCGGTACAGTCCTCGATTCTGTCGCGTGTTTCTCGTGGCGATGGCAATGTCACGAACGCGCTCTTCCAGAGACGGCTGCAGAAAGAACGATATACCACTCGAAACGTTACAGGTGTAGAAATGTGTCAACCGTTACAAACGGAGAATTATTTCAATTATTTTCTTTTAGATTCATTCACAATCAGTGAAAACACTTAGATTATTTTCTCCCCAATTCCCAATGCGCTCTTAAGTCCTCGTGGTGACTGTCTCGAATCTCAGTTGCGTCCGCTTCTGAGACCGTCACTCGGCGCATCTGATCACGTGACTCGTTGTGCATGACACCGCGGAGACTCACAGCATGTGGAGGCTCATGCTACTCTCCACGATCCACACACAACTCACCACACGCCCCATTGAGAGAACCACTAATCACCACCACGAGGAGGTTACCCCATGTGACCCTCCCTAGCAACTGGCCCAATTTGGTTACCCCATGTGACTCTACCCTCCCTAGCAACCGGGCCAATTTGGTTGCCCCATGTGACTCTACCCTCCCTAGCAACCGGGCCAATTTGGTTACCCCATGTGACTCTACCCTCCCTAGCAACCGGGCCAATTTGGTTACCCCATGTGACTCTACCCTCCCTAGCAACCGGGCCAATTTGGTTACCCCATGTGACTCTACCCTCCCTAGCAACCGGGCCAATTTGGTTACCCCATGTGACTCTACCCTCCCTAGCAACCGGGCCAATTTGGTTACCCCATGTGACTCTACCCTCCCTAGCAACCGGGACAATTTGGTTACCCCATGTGACTCTACCCTCCCTAGCAACCGGGCCAATTTGGTTACCCCATGTGACTCTACCCTCCCTAGCAACCGGGCCAATTTGGTTGCTTTAGAGACCTGACTGACTCAGCACTCCCTGGTGTGCTAGTCAGCGTCTTTAATTGGCTTAAATGTGATTAAAATAGTTGTAAATTGAATATAAAATAAAACATGGCGTTTCACATGCACGTGCTAGTTTCTCTTGCGCATAAGCTGAATAAGAGTTCAGTCATTTTTAATAACCTTTATAAATAAAAGAGTTGTATATATATTTTTATCAACACCACATTTTACAGATATTTTCAGAATTTCTGCTAAAATTGCAGTTCGATGAAGTGCAGAAAATCACTCACATTGAGCACGACTCCCTCGAGCGCGTCTTGCGGTTTACTCTTCAACCGCTTCACCATCTGTAACATAACACAACATCACACCTCACTTCCTCTCTGCACAGGAAGTGCTCGTCATACTGCTGGATGCATGTGTCATACCTTGACCGGGTGCTTTAACGCTTCAACCACAGTGATTCGTGATGTTTCTCGTACTAACGATGGTTTTCCTAATCGAGCCTCGATGTATCGCCCGGCCACAGCGGTCGCGTTCCGCGCGGAGTAAACGCCCACCGCCAGCAGCGTCAGTCCCGCCACCTAGAGGAGCGCAGGAGCAGTGCAGGTTCATGTGTGAATGCTTCATCTGATGTTAAAACGAATCCAGAGAACGAGAGATCTTACCGTCGCCGTGACTTTGTCCCAGTCTGATGTAAACGCTCTGAATCCTTCTCCGAACACGGCACCTGCCGTACTGAACAACACACACACACAAACGTCTGACGCGCGGTTTATGAAGGACTGAAATATATGACTGGAAGAGTGAGTACCGTATAGACTCCAGAACCGTCTGTCTGTGTTCGGCTGCTTTCAGTCGGATCTGTTCACGGATGATGTCAGCGTTTTCTCTCTCCACGCGACCGCGAGCTTTAGACTCCGCCTCCACGCGGAGCATCTCGTTCTTGTGTCGCAGTTCCATCTCGTGCTCGATGGTTGCTAGGAGAATGTGCATATTTTAGTTTTGCTGAATAGGTTATTTAAATGATTGAATACATTTGTTTCATTGCAATATAAAGGACTATTTAAATAAACATTATTAAATCATATGTATGATATCGCAGTATATTTGAACTCAAATAAAACGTGCACATTGTGATATATAATTTAGCACAGTTTGAGCACACTGTGATATGTCTGAACTAATATTGCACGTTTAAATGTAAAGTAACGAGTCTTCATTAGTCACTTGCAGATCATGCGAGTGATGTTTAAAGTCAACATGAAACGCCGTTCACAACCCATTTCACTTCTGTAATGGGACGCATTTATAAATCACCGTTTCATAAATACACCAGAGAGGCGTAACTGCGGCACAATCATTTAAAATATACGACTCATTATCATATGCTAAATATATATTTTCTGATACAGTTATTTTAATTAGCTATATTTTGGCATAGCAATATAATTTTCAGAAATAAAAAAAACTTGTGACTCCAGCCAGGTCTCCTTAGCAACCAAATTGGCTTGGTTGCTAGGGAGGGTAAAGTCCCATGGGGTAACCTCCTCATGGTCGGTATAATGTGGCGAGTTGTGTGTGGATGCTGCGGAGAATAGCGTGAAGCCTCCACATGTGCTACGTCTGATACGTTTGATTAAAGATAGTAGAGGTAGACGATATATCGGTTTTACTGATTTATCATGTCCATATTTGCTTTTATGACCCAACGGTTATCTGTCAGCATGCCGATATGACCCAGCGGTTATCTGTCAGCGTGCCGATATGACCCAGCGGTTATCTGTCAGCGTGCCGATATGACCCAGCGGTTATCTGTCAGCGTGCCGATATATTTCCTCTAGAGGTGAAAGAACAACACGATCTCTCCTGGGGATTTACTGGATCTAAAGCTTTCATCGTTGATTTATCGGTTATTATTTTTGGTTAGATTTTGGATGCTCTGTGTCATAGGAAGAAAAGTAAAATATAAAACTCTCTTGTCCTTCACCTCAGTTATCAGTGGATTATTATAAGCACAAACATTGTTTACATTAGAACAACATGGAGCGATGATGCACCATAAGAGCAGGAACATGGAGGAAGGAAATGGAGTATGATGTGTGTTCAGCACCTTTCCTCATGGCCTCCTGTTTCTGGACCGACTCCTCTTGTCTGCGCAGGTTCTCTTCATTCAGGTGTTGCTGCAGATCAACACACAGATCTCCAGCGGTTACATTCACACTCGCTGCACTGTTAATTCAGAGTCAGAGCGCTTCTCACCTGCTGTCGCAGCTGGTCGTCGTATCGCTGGCGGGCGAGTTTATCCTGATATTGAGCTCTCTGTAGAAATCATCACAGTCATTATTCATCACATCAGCACAGGTGATCATTGTGATAAACTCCAGTCTCACCGCCTGATGCTGTTTGGTTTCCTCATGCAGAGTTTTTCTGCGTTCTTCCGCTTGAACACGAATCTGATCTCCTTTCAGCTGCTCCACAGCCGCCTCGTACTCCTGAAGGACACACACAAACCTGCAGCACAAGATGCTTCTAGAATACGAGTTCAATCTGCCACCTCAGGGCCCATTCACACCCAACGGCACTTTTCACCGTTATTGGGGATGAACAGAAACAATGGTTTCCTATAGGAGTGAACATTAGCGTGCCGATAAAGCGAGGACTTCTACGGCGAGTATCTCACCCAGCGACGAAACGCATGTTCCCCGTGAGTCTGAGAACTCCTAAAGGACAATTCATTCTTTACTTTAGGCTCCTTTCAGTTCGTCTGATGACAAATGCAGTGACGCTTTTGTTCTGCCAATGTGTTCGACTGGTTGAAGAGCGTTGATGATTGGTTAGAACTAATCGTGGGCGTGGTTTGGACACCTACAGTCCTGTGAAGATGGTCTCTCAGAGATTAAATAAATGAGTCTTAATGTTCATTATAATGTGTTCAAATCTCAGAATGCTAATGTCAGTCATTCTATCTCTGCAACACCAACCAAAACCATGAAACATTAAACCTAAAAATAACATTAGAAAACGTTCTTTATATGTTTGTTTTAGGTAGTCCCACAAAAACCTCCTTGCAACGCTCTGGAAACGTACGTTTATGGTAATAAAAATATGGAACCTAAAGAGAACGTTCCTTGAACATTAGGAAAAGGTTCCTCTTCTCCCCAATTCCCGCTACTTAGTAGGTCCTCGTGGTGGTGCGGTTACTCGCCTAAATCCGGGTGGTGGAGGACAAGTGTCAGTTGTCTCCGCTTCTGAGACCGCCAATCGGCGCATCTGATCACGTGACTCGTTGTGCATGACACCGCGGAGACTCACAGCATGTGGAGACTCATGCTACTCTCCACGATCCACACACAACTCACCACACGCCCCATTGAGAGAACCACTAATCACCACCACGAGGAGGTTACCCCATGTGACTCTACCCTCCCTAGCAACCAGCCCAATTTGGTTACCCCATGTGACTCTAACCTCCCTAGCAACCGGGCCAATTTGGTTGCTAAGGAGACCTGACTGGAGTCACTCAGCACGCCTGGATTCGAACTCGCGACTCTGAGCGTCAGTACTCGCTGAGATACACAGAATAGGTTTCTAAAAACGAACCAAACAGGAACCGTATGCTAACGTTACAGGAATGTTCTGTGTTAGCTGGGAACTCAACGGTACAGGAGTAAAACCGATTGTCCATCAGTGCCACCTATAGAAATGTCGTGAAACTGCAAGCAGCGATTATTCGTCCTGTGTGAGAAGTCCTTCGTTTCTCCAGTACTGTCAGACTTCAGTGGTTTTGTGTCGGTGTGTCGTACCTTCATTTTACTCTGATGCTCCATCTGAACAGTTTGTTCCTGCATGCGCGCCAGATCCAGCGCCTCTTTGGCATGACCTGCGATTACAGCGATTAATTAATTCATATTTAGCTTATTTTAATAACTGCTAGGAGTTGATTAGTAAGACACTGATCACGTGATCTAACCCTGTAGTGAATGAAGAATAAAACACCTGGTCAAGGTTTCTTGAAGTGAAAAACTCAAATAATGCAGGTGGGAATCAGATTAAGTCAGGCACGACTGGGGGTGTGACCTTTGACCTATTGCCCTTCAATGCTCATGACATGAACAGATGAGAGCGAGCGACGCGTCAAAACTAGAACGCGTCCATTATAATCAATGAAGCTCTTTATCATGCGTTATATTCAGCCCAAGACAGTTTACTGGTTATAATGGAGGCGTTCTCGTCGCGTCAGATGTGACGTCAGTCGGCCATGTATGTAATTATGTATTGAGTTTTATATGTGCTGATGTAACAGCGCGAGTGTTCGGCTCGGTTCTGGTACTCACGGGACTGGTCAAGGTCTTTGGCCGCCTGCGCCGCTCGCTCCAGCCCGGTGGGGTCGAAGTTGCTCCATTTGTCCTTCGGTTTGTCACCGGAACCCGAGCCAGACCCGCCGGGCGGCGGAGGAGGAGCGGGCGGAACCGGACCCTCCGGTGGAGCGCCACTCTGACCTTTGTTGAGCCCGAACAGCCACGACATGTTCCGTTGAGTACCGCTGAACCACCGAAGCACGGATCACAGAGCCGCTACAAGCGTGTCACGCCGCGCGTGCGCACTATAAGACGCGTGCTGATTGGCTGACGCGCTCGTCCTTCCAGAAGGTCAGAGAGGGGGACACGCCCACTTCAGCGTGTACGGTGGCCGAAAAGAGTCTGAAATGATCAAAAGTCGTTGCAGTCTTGCATCAGTTTTCGTCGTCACTAGATTTCTGTTCTACTGTGAAATTATATTTAATAATGGAGGGAAATTATGAAACTTTATTTATAAAGATTTCATTATTTTAATCAAATATTTTACTCATAAATGTAGATTACACACACTTACACACCAATATCTTTACAATTAATTCAAATTAATTAATTTTATAATTTGTTAGACCAATATGATTTATATAACTGCTCTAACTGTTTATTATTATTATTAATTGTATGTGTTGCTGTAAATTATTCTAATGACACATTCTGATGGATAATTGTCATTTTATTGTGTTTTTATATATATTTGTTTTTGTTTTTTGTTCCCTTTTCTCCCAATTTGGAATTCCCACTCCTGGAAGTCAGCGTCAGTACTCGCTGAGATACACAGGACCCGTATTGTGTTGTTTTTATGTTTTTATGCAATAATAACCTTTTAATAATCATTAGACAAACTGATATAATGTATTTTTAGATTATATTACATTATATTAAATATTATTTAATTATCAGGATACTTACGGCATGTAATTAAAATCTATGATTTTTTATTATATATTAAAGAATATTTTTTACCTCTTTTTACTTTAATTGTGATTAATAATACTGGAAAATAATGATATGTTTGTTAAAAATTATGTTATGCATATGTATTGTAGTATATTATATACAGTATTATTTAAGAATAATCAGGTTACTTATAAACACACTTTTTATGAAGTTATAACCTCATTGTAATGTAGCAGGGTTTATTTCCTTTAATGACTCTGAACAGGACATCTGCTGTTATATTCGAGTTCACTGGGCCAAAGGCTGGAGAGTTTAGTATAGGATTTATTCATAAATACAGAAAGACACGCATTTACACTGTCCTGAGATCAGCTGACCCCGAGTCAGTATTCCCGCTGAACTCACATGATCCGCTGTTAGATTCACTGCACTTGTGTGATGCGGTTCTGTACCGTCACCCAGTGCGGCTCTGAGACCCTCCTGCTGCCGTGCGCGGGGCTGTCTCTTTCTTTGACCAATAGCAGATGGGGGCATATTCAGAAAGCACAAATGACACACCTCAGCTTTCAATATTAGCCTGCCGATATATCGGCCGATTACTCAGCAAACTAATGAAAATTACAGAATATTGTACATGACAATATCATAAATTAACAGCACACATGGAATAAAGTATCGGTAGGTACCCAGATAGCACACGAACATCTCAGACACGTCTGTTTTAGATCTGAAGAGCATCTGGTATTTCAGGCGAATCGCTGGATGATCGACTCGCGTGATGATTTCACTGAAGAGAGACTTTCTGCAGGATCCGTTCTCACTGTACCGCTGTCACACCATCAAGAACTGCAGCATAACTTGCCCTAATGTAACGTCCTATTGCCTGAATCCCTGTCTGTTCAGACCACACCCACATTACCAAGACCACTCCCCCATCATATCAGACCACGCCCACACAGTCAATGTAACTCCTCTGTCTTCCCAGACCACGCCCACATCGCCAATGCAACTCCTCCAGTCTGCTCAGACCACGCCCACACCACCAATGCCACTCCTCCCGTCTGCTCAGACCATGCCCACACTGTCAATGCCACTCCCCCGTCTGCTCAGACCACGTCCACAATGTCAATGTCACTTTTCTGTTTGCTCAGACCATGCCTCACCGCCAATGCCACTCCTCCAGTCTGCTCAGACCACACCCACACTGTCAATGGCACTCCTCCTGTCTGCTTAGACCACGCCCACACTGTCAATGCCACTCCTCCAGTCTGTTCAGACCACACCCACACTGTCAGTGGCACTCCTCCTGTCTGCTAAGACCACACCCATGCTGTCAACGTCACTCCCCCAGTCTGTTCAGACCACGCCCACATGGTCAATGCCACTCCCCCTGTCTGCGCAGAGCACGCCCAATTAAATATTTAAAAATCTTTTACATTAAAGTATGATTGTATGAAATTATTTTTGCAGCTCTGTGTGTAAATTATATACAGAAATAACTGAACTGAACTTTTCTTCCTATTACATATTAGAGAGACACACAGAGCGAGAGAGAGAGAGAGAGAAACACAGAGAGAGAGACACTCACAGACAGAAAGAGAGACACAGAGAGAGAGACACAGACAGAAAGAGAGACACAGAGAGAGAGACACACAGACAGAAAGAGAGACAGAGAGAGAGAGAGAGACAGACAGAGAGAGACACACAGACAGAAAGAGAGACACAGAGAGAGAGAGACACAGACAGAGAGAGACACACAGACAGAAAGAGAGACACAGAGAGATAGAGAGAGTTTGAGAAATTGAGTCTTAGAAGCAAAAGTAAGAAACATGAAAACTGTTGTGTTCAAATGAGACATTAAAGAGTTCAAGAACTGAACTAATGAAATGTGTGTGTGGGTGTGTGTGCGTGAGTGTGTGTATGTGTGGGTGTGTGTGATGGTGTGTGTGTATGTGTGAGTGTGTGTGGAGCGGTAGTGTAGCGGTTAGCGCTCTGCGCTACGAACCTGGCGACCTGAGTTCGATTACTGCTCATGGCCAACACCAGTGGCGATTATCTGAACTGGTCCCGGGCCTCCCGTAGGTTTAAGAGTAGGTTTAGAGTAGGAGTAGGTTTAGGAGTAGGAGTAGGTTTAGGAGTAGGAGTAGGTTTAGGAGTAGGAGTAGGTTTAGGAGTAGGGTTAGGAGTAGGGTTAGGTTTAGGAATAGGTTTAGGAATAGGTTTAGGAGTAGGTTTAGGAGTAGGGTTAGGAGTAGGAATAGGTTTAGGAGTAGGTTTAGGAATAGGTTTAGGTTTAGGAGTAGGAATAGGTTTAGGAGTAGGTTTAGGAGTATGTTTAGGTTTAGGAGTAGGTTTAGGAGTAGGGTTAGGAGTAGGGTTAGGTTTAGGAATAGGTTCAGGAATAGGTTTAGGAGTAGGTTTAGGAGTAGGAATAGGTTTAGGAGTAGGAATAGGTTTAGGAGTAGGAGTAGGGTTAGGTTTAGGAATAGGTTTAATAGTAGGTTTAGGTTTAGGAGTAGGTTTAGGAGTAGGGTTAGGAGTAGGGTTAGGTTTAGGAATAGGTTTAGGAATAGGTTTAGGAGTAGGTTTAGGAATAGGTTTAGGTTTAGGAGTAGGAATAGGTTTAGGAATAGGTTTAGGAGTAGGTTTAGGAGTATGTTTAGGTTTAGGAGTAGGTTTAGGAGTAGGGTTAGGAGTAGGGTTAGGTTTAGGAATAGGTTTAGGAATAGGTTTAGGAGTAGGTTTAGGAATAGGTTTAGGAATAGGTTTAGGTTTAGGAATAGGTTTAGGAGTAGGTTCAGGAATAGGTTTAGGAGTAGGGTTAGGTTTAGGAATAGGTTTAGGAGTAGGGTTAGGTTTAGGAATAGGTTTAGGAATAGGTTTAGGTTTAGGAGTAGGTTTAGGAATAGGTTTAGGAATAGGTTTAGGTCTAGGAGTAGGTTTAGGAGTAGGTTTAGGAATAGGTTTAGGTTTAGGAGTAGGTTTAGGAATAGGTTTAGGAGTAGGTTTAGGAATAGGTTTAGGAATAGGTTTAGGTTTAGGAGTAGGTTTAGGAGTAGGTTTAGGAATAGGTTTAGGTTTAGGAGTAGGTTTAGGAATAGGTTTAGGAATAGGTTTAGGAATAGGTTTAGGTTTAGGAGTAGGTTTAGGAATAGGTTTAGGAATAGGTTTAGGTCTAGGAGTAGGTTTAGGAGTAGGTTTAGGAGTAGGTTTAGGAATAGGTTTAGGTTTAGGAATAGGTTTAGGTCTAGGAGTAGGTTTAGGAGTAGGGTTAGGTTTAGGAATAGGTTTAGGAGTAGGGTTGGGAATCAGACAGAATAGTTCAATCAGGTGTTGCTTTACAGATGAATACAAATGACTCTTTCTCTCCCATGTTTCGTTTCGGAAACTCGCTGCTCCACGTCTTCTGTTCTAATTTCTCTGATGTTCCTCTGATGTTTTTTGGGCTCATGTAATCTGATATTTACTGTAGGAATCATTTTATTTAGGCCTGTATGTTGTATTTGTTACACTGGTTCAGGACACACAGAGATGTCAGTTTTGTATTAATACTGCTGTGTCATTGTTTAGTGTTGTTATTGTTGTTTATTTGTTCATTGTGTCTCAGTGTGAGTTACACTGAACTCAAACCCTCATATCTGATCGCATGTCAGAGTTATAGACCTGTGATCAATAATCAATAATCAGCTACTGACCGCAGGCCTGCACAGATGACTCAGTGTGGGTTTAATATACTCAGCATTTATTACTGTAATACTGCCGGTTACAAACACTTTCTCATTATATTTGCAATATTGAAATAAACACTTTTGTACTGTTGGAACATCACCACATGATCCACTCATGATCTGGGGCAAAAACATAAAGAACCAGAAGAATAAGGATAAAAGTGGATATTTCAAGTCATTTTAATTATTACAATGTTATATATAATAAGTCATCTTCATGCACGTTTGACACATTAGCCAAAAATAGTGCTGACAAGCACCAAAATACATCACTGACATGATTCATAACCGGATAATGGGTTATGAGTTGATGAATTAAAATAATTTGTGGTAAAGTATCTTAACATTTAACCCAACCTTGAATGTGGCCTGATTCATGCATCATCACAAAGACGAATCTGCCCGATTCCAGCCTTGCAGAAGCACCCCCAGATCATCACCGATCCTCCACTTGGTCATCTAATAGTTAGACGGAGACCTGAAGAGGCCTTTAAGCCACCATGTATAGGCTTCGTCTTAAAGACACACCCACCTGCTGGCGATGCCAATCAGAGGATGGCGACACAGCCCGTGTTTTTGGGGGGTTGTTATGATCCAAGAGTTCTGGTTGAAGGTTCAGAGTTTTATATGTGACATATTGGGCACTCAAATTTCATTTTGCCCCAGACTCTGTATTTTGGGAGATGGGGGCGGTCATCGATATAAGGTAAGGTAATGTATACATAATACATAAGAAATTGGGTTCTGACCGGTATTATGATTGGCAGGCAGATTGTGTGTTTTAAGTGGATAGAAGTCGGATGGAGCGCCCTCATTTCCGGAGTGGTGTGTGGAGATGGGGAGGGGGCAGCTTTCAAGGAGGTGTTATGTAGAAGGGGCAGTTATTTGGTGTTTTTGGGGGACACTCAGGGAGGGGCTGTGGAGAGAGAAGTATAGTTTTAATTATGTATGATTATTATTTTGTGTGTGTGTATTCTTATATGTGACCACAGGGGGGTTCGTTGGGGGTTGAGGTGGGGTTGGTGATTGGGGAGGGGTAATAGTGGGGGTTAAATGTTAATTCACTGTATATAAGTTGTCTTTTTCTTTGTTAGATATCTACAAATCAATACAAAATGTTAATCGGAAATGTAAGTAAATAGTGCAATATAATCAAGAACATTTCCCAAAATAAAAAATAAAACATACTTAAAAAAAAAATGCAGGGACATAATTTAGGAACCGAGTAAAAAATCCCCGATTAGTTAAAAATGTACTGTCCACTGCATACATATGAGAACTGTCTTGGACAATTGAGTGACAGTTTGTGGAATTAACATTAATCTTAGCAATTATTTAATATTTATTAATGTATTATTTTGTAATGTTCAAATGAAACCAACTCAATGACCTGTCAGACATTGTTTAGACGTGTTTGTCCAAACTGTAGTGGCGGGCGCGTCCTTGTGCTGGAAGTCCAGCGTGCGCGCTCTGGGCTGCGTGACGTGTGTGCGTGCGTGCGCACTCTGGGCTGCGTGACGTGTGTGCGTGCGCGCGCTCTGTAGCGGAGGGAAGATGGCGGATGTTTATAGTGAGAATCTGGATGAGAGCAGCTGATGCAAAACACAAACATCAATTCGCAGAAATTAAAGAGAATAAACTCACCGAGCAGAGACAGACAGACAGGTAAATATGCGAGCACCTGTCTCACTGCACAAATCATAGAAACTCAAACAATCTGCAGATTTGAATGAACGGCTGCTAGCGCACTGCTAATCAAACAACAGACGAAAATACACCCTAATCATACCTCATTTACATATTACACACTCAAATCATACCACATTTACATATTACACGCGCAAACCATACCTCTTTTGCATATTACACTTTCATATCATACCTCATTTACATATTACACACTCAAATCATACCTCGATACATATTACGCTCATATCATACCTCATTTACATATTACACACTCAAATCATACTTCAATACATATTACACACTCATACCTCATTTACATATTACACACTCAAATCATACTTCAATACATATTACACTCATATCATACCTCATTTACATATTACACTTTCATATCATACCTCATTTACATATTACACACTCAAATCATACTTCAATACATATTACACACTCATACCTCATTTACATATTACACACTCAAATCATACTTCAATACATATTACACACTCATACCTCATTTACATATTACACACTCAAATCATACTTCAATACATATTACACTCATATCATACCTCATTTACATATTACACACTCATATCATACCTCAATACATATTACACTCATATCATACCTCATTTACATATTACACACTCATATGCCTCATTTACATATTACACACTCAAATCATACTTCAATACATATTACACACTCATACCTCATTTACATATTACACACTCAAATCATACTTCAATACATATTACACTCATATCATACCTCATTTACATATTACACACTCATATCATACCTCATTTACATATTACACACTCTTATCATACCTCATTTACATATTACACTTTCATATCATGCCTCATTTACATATTACACACTCAAATCATACTTCAATACATATTACACACTCATACCTGATTTACGTATTACTCAAATCATACTTCAATACATATTACACACTCATACCTCATTTACATATTACACACTCAAATCATACTTCAATACATATTACACTCATATCATACCTCATTTACATATTACACACTCATATCATACCTCATTTACATATTACACACTCTTATCATACCTCATTTACATATTACACTTTCATATCATGCCTCATTTACATATTACACACTCAAATCATACTTCAATACATATTACACACTCATACCTCATTTACATATTACACACTCTTATCATACCTCATTTACGTATTACACTTTCATATCATGCCTCATTTACATATTACACACTCTTATCATACCTCATTTACATATTACACACTCATATCATACCTCATTTACATATTACACACTCAAATCATACTTCAATACATATTACACTCATATCATACCTCATTTACATATTACACACTCATATCATACCTCATTTACATATTACACACTCTTATCATACCTCATTTACATATTACACACTCATATCATACCTCATTTACATATTACACACTCATATCATACCTCATTTATATATTACACACATATCATACCTCATTTACACATTACACACTCAAATCATACCTCATTTACATATTACACACTCTTATCATACCTCATTTACATATTACACACTCATATCATACCTCATTTATATATTACACACATATCATACCTCATTTACATATTACACACTCATATCATACCTCATTTATATATTACACACATATCATACCTCATTTACATATTACACACTCATATCATACCTCATTTACATATTACACACTCATATCATACCTCATTTATATATTACACACTCATATCATACCTCATTTACATATTACACTCTCATATCATACCTCATTTACATATTACACACTCATATCATACCTCATTTATATATTACACACATATCATACCTCATTTACATATTACACACTCATATCATACCTCATTTACATATTACACACTCATATCATACCTCATTTATATATTACACACATATCATACCTCATTTACATATTACACTCTCATATCATACCTCATTTACATATTACACACTCAAACCATACTTCAATACATATTACACACTCATATCATACCTCATTTACATATTACAAACAACTTTGCTTAACATTTTTTAAAAATCCTAAAACTGTGTCTTTAATAGGATTTCCAGTGTGTCTTGTGTTGAACGTGTTTCCTACAGCTCTTTTTGATCATTTATTAACATGTTGTTGATTGTCAGATCCACTGTCAGACAGACAGCATCATGTCTCGCTGCTCAGATGGTGAAGACAGCGGTTTTGTTGGCATGGACACCGAGGACAGTGTTGAGACGGTGGACAGTCGGACGAGAGCGGCGGCGAGTGCTCACAGTATGGGTGAACTGCCGGAGGAAGTGCTGGAGTACATCCTGTCCTTCCTGTCTCCATATCAAGAGCACAAGACCGCCGCCCTGGTGTGCAAACAGTGGTATCGCCTCATTAAAGGTCAGTGCGCGACAGCAGCGGTTACGCCACAAATAGGGTTAGGGTTACAGTTGTTTGTTGTCCATATAATTAACCAACATTTAAATATATTGATGATTTGAAGGTTGTGCCGCTTAGTAGGAAACTTAATGTTAATTCTTGATATCGAGAATGATGTCATTACTCATGGAAATATCTATCCTTGTTATCAAAAATGTAATTTCAGGACATTTGCACTGTGATATCAAAAATTATCATTTTTACAAGAACTGCAAATTAAGATTTCAACCAAGTCAGAAGTCAGAAGTTCACACACACTTTGTCAGTATTGGGCAGCATTGCCTTTTAATTGTTTAACTTGGGTCAAATGTTTTGGGTTTCCTTCCACAAGCTTCTCACAATAAGTTGCTGGAATGTTGTCCCATCCCTCCAGACAGAACTGCTGTAACTGAATCAGGTTTGTCGGCCTCCTCGCTTTATCAGTTCTGTCCATTTCTCTGGGATTGAGGTCAGGGATTTGTGATGCCGCTCCAATATCTTGACTTTGTGTCTTTAAACCATTTAACCACAACTCTGGAGGTGTGCTTGGGGTCATTGTCCATTTGGAAAACCCATTTGCGACCGAGCTTTAACTTCCTGTCTGATGTCTTGAGATGTTGCTTCAATATATCCACATAATGTTCCTTCCTCATGATGTCATCATCTATTTAGTGAAGTGCACCAGTCCCTCCTTCAGCACCCCCACAACATGATGCTGCACCCCCATGCTTCACTGTTGGGATGCTGTTCTTCACCCTTTTCCCTCCAAACATAACGATGGTCATTATGGACAAACAGTTCAATAGTGTGTTTCATCAGACCAGAGGACATTTCCCCAGTCAGATCTTTGTCCCCATGTGCACGTGCAAACTGTATTCTGGCTTGTTTATGGTGGTTTTGGAGCAGTGGCTTCTTCCTTGCTGAGCCTTTCAGGTGATGTCCATATAGGACTGGTTTTGCTGTGGATCTAGATACTCGTCCACCTGTTTCCTCCAGCATCTTCACAAGGCCCTTTGCTGTTGTTCTGGGATTGATTTGCACTTTTCACACAAACTATGTTCATCTCTAGGAGACAGAATGCGTCTCCTTCCTGAGCGGTGTGATGACTGTGTGGTCACATGGTGTTTATACTAGTGTACTATTGATGTACAGATGAATGTGGCACCTTCAGGTGTTTGGGAAATGCTCCCAAGGATGAATCAGAAATAGTTTTTCTGAGGTCTTGGCTGATTTCTTTTGATTTTCCCATGATGTCAAGTAAAGAGGCACTGAGTTAAAATACATCCACAGGTACACCTCCAATTCAGTGTACCTCCTATCAGAAGCTAACTGTTTAAAGGCTTGACATAATTTTCTGGAATTTTCCAAGCTGCTTAAAGGCACAGTTAACTTAGTGTGTGTAAACTTCTGACCCGCTGGAATTGTGATTATAGTCAATTACAAGTGACACAGTCGGTCTGTAAACAATTTTTGGAAAAATGACTCGTGTCGTGCACAAAGTAGACGTCCTAAACGACTCGCCAAAACTATAGTTTGCTCATATTGCTGGTATGAGGGAGTGGTGGTGGCGTAGTGGACTAAAGCACATCACTGGTAATCAGGAGGTTGCTGGTTCGATCCCCACAGTCACCACCATTGTGTCCTTGAGTAAGGCACTTAACTCCAGGTTGTTCCGGGGGGATTGTCACTGTAATAAGTGCACATAACTGGTAATCAGGAGGTTGCTGGTTCGATCCCCACAGTCACCACCATTGTGTTCTTGAGTAAGGCACTTAACTCCAGGTTGTTCCGGGGGGATTGTCACTGTAATAAGTGCACATAACTGGTAATCAGGAGGTTGCTGGTTCGATCCCCACAGTCACCACCATTGTGTTCTTGAGTAAGGCACTTAACTCCAGGTTGTTCCGGGGGGATTGTCACTGTAATAAGTGCACATAACTGGTAATCAGAAGGTTGCTGGTTTGATCCCCACAGTCACCACCATTGTGTCCTTGAGTAAGACACTTAACTCCAGGTTGCTCCGGGGGGATTGTCCCTGTAATAAGTGCACATAACTGGTAATCAGAAGGTTGCTGGTTTGATCCCCACAGTCACCACCATTGTGTCCTTGAGTAAGACACTTAACTCCAGGTTGCTCCAGGGGGATTGTCCCTGTAATAGGTGCACTGTATAATACATTGGTAATCAGAAGGTTGCTGGTTTGATCCCCACAGTCACCACCATTGTGTCCTTGAGTAAGACACTTAACTCCAGGTTGCTCCAGGGGGATTGTCCCTGTAATAAGTGCTCTGTATAATACATTGGTAATCAGAAGGTTGCTGGTTCGATCCCCACAGTCACCACCATTGTGTCCTTGAGTAAGACACTTAACTCCAGGTTGCTCCGGGGGGATTGTCCCTGTAATAAGTGCTCTGTTTAATACATTGGTAATCAGAAGGTTGCTGGTTCGATCCCCACAGTCACCACCATTGTGTCCTTGAGTAAGACACTTAACTCCAGGTTGCTCCGGGGGGATTGTCTCTGTAATAAGTGCACTGTAAGCCGCTTTGGATAAAAGCATCTGTCAAATGCATAAATGTATAATATTAATTCTGTGGAGTGGTTAAAAATGAGTTTGAGTGATTTAATGAAGTGAATGTAAACGTCTGACTTCAACTGTATATGTCTGTAATTGCACTTTGAACAGGAGTGAATGACAGGTCATTGTGAATTCTACTATAGAAATGCCGTTACAGTTTAGTGGTAGACCGATATATCGGATCTTCTTTTTATTCCTCTGTGTTACACTGCAGTCAGCGCTGAAGCATTCTCTAGTTCTTATAAACAGCTCATATCAATGCAGCTTGTGTTATTTCAATGCGAATTAAAGCGAGAGCACGTAAAGAACAATGTGCGTAAACGTGCTCCGTCAGCTTGAAAATATATGCTATGAAAACCTGAATTTGTTAAATACTGACCTATAGATGATTGTAAGGGAGTCAAGTCTCCATCATGTCAGAATAAGAGTCCCTGGGGTGTTTCTGGCATGTTTATAGAGACTTCTTTATTTTCTCTGGGAATGAAAGACTGAGAAACATTCTAATGTTAAAACTATCGATTAATCCGTTCTAAGCCCTTTTGACCACTTTATTTATTGGTACAATCCACAGTCGAATACAGATATCAGTAATTATCTTTTTACATATTTAAAGGGTTTATTAAAACTGTATGTTAAAATTGCTGTTTATTACTAGGTATTGTGATATTGGTTCATAAATATATATATAATTATTAGATTATAGGGGTTGTTATTAGTTGTGATTTATTTGAAATCGATTTTTACTGATTTACTTTTACTTGAACATTTTGAAGCTTGGCGTAGAAATGATGGTTCATCCTAAATCATCCTTTAAGACATTTCAGAGTTTTGAAGTATGGTAAGAAGAGATATATTGAGTATTGTGAGAACACTGCATTTGTTTATCTGCATGAGCTGTGAGACTCGTGTTAATTGCCCTTTTACACTAAACACTGTCTGTGTGTCGTCAGGTGTGGCGCATCAGTGTTATCACGGTTTCCTGCGAGCCGTTCAGGAGGGAAACATCCAATGGGAGAGCAGAACTTACCCGTATCCTGGAACACCGATTACACAACGATTCTCACACAGTCAGTTCACACACATACACACACACACACACACATGCACATATACACACTCACACACACATGCACACACACACATGCACATATACACACTCACACACATGCACATATACACACGCACATATACACACAGGCACAAACACACACATGCACATATACACATATACACACGCACATATACACACATGCACATATACACACGCACATATACACACATGCACATATACACACACACACACACACATGCACATATACACACACATGCACATATACACACTCACACACACACATGCACATATACACACTCACACACACACATGCACATATACACACTCACACACACATGCACATATACACACATGCACATATACACACTCACACATATGCACATACACACACACATATACACACTCACACACACATGCACATACACACACATGCACACTCACACATATGCACATACACACACACACACACACACATGCACATATACACACTCACACACACATGCACATATACACACACATGCACACACACACACATGCACATACACACACATGCACATATACACACTCATATGCACATATACACACTCACACATATGCACATACACACACACACACACACATGCACATATACACACTCACACACACATGCACATATACACACTCACGCACATATACACACTCACACACACATGCACATATACACACTCACACACACATGCACATATACACACACACGCACACATACACACTCACGCACATATACACACTCACACACACATGCACATATACACACTCACACACACATGCACATATACACACACACGCACACATACACACTCACGCACACATACACACTCACGCACATATACACACTCACACACACATGCACATATACACACTCACACACACATGCACATATACACACACACATGCACATATACACACACACACACACACACATGCACATATACACACATGCACACTCACGCACATATACACACTCACACACACATGCACATATTCACACACACACACACACAACACATTCTCACACAGGCACATATACACACTCACACACACATGCACATATACGCACACATACACACTCACACACACATGCACATATACACACTCACACACACACACACACAACACATTCTTACACAGGCACATATACACACTCACACACACATGCACATATACGCACACATACACACTCACACACACATGCACATATACACACTCACACACACACACACAACACATTCTCACACAGGCACATATACACACACACACATGTAGAAAGGAATGTTCTGGGTTGAATATACAACTGAACAATCTGTTTCACATGTTTACATTAGCACATTTGTAATGGAGGATTTAAGAGCAGAACTGTCACGCTAGTATTTTGGGTTAGAAGCACTAATGTTATTTTTCTTATGGTAAGAGATTTGTTGATCTGTAAAGTGTCTCAATCAAACCACTTTTCTAGCTTCAGAGCTGAACTGGTATTGAACTGGGAACATTGGGTGCTTGAATGTGTTTCAGGTGCGTGTTACTATGACTGCAATCAGTCCATGTATGTGTTCGGCGGCTGCACTCAGAGCAGCTGTAACGCCGCGTTTAATGACCTGTGGAGACTCGACCTCAACAGTAAAGAGTGGATCCGCCCGCTCGCGTCAGGTATGAACACGTCATTCTGCAGTGCAGTCGTACTGTTACATACAAAACATGCGTAATGGTTATGAAAATAATGTCACGATACAATTTCAACGGTCCTAAACATCCTCTTCGTTTTCTTGATCAAATATCATTTGTTTTGAAACGGGACGTGTTATCTTCACGTGACTGATGTATAGTGTGTGCTGTTCAGGTTCGTACCCGTCTCCTAAAGCGGGAGCGACTCTGGTGTTGTATAAAGATCTGTTAGTGCTGTTTGGCGGCTGGACGCGTCCCAGTCCATATCCTCTCCATCAGCCCGAGAGATTCTTCGATGAAATACACACGTACTCGCCGTCAAAGAACTGGTGAGAGAAACTGCACTTCTTCATCAGTCATGTGACCTGTAGCAGTGTGTAACTCCGCCCCCTCCTCACCTGTGCAGGTGGAACTGTATCGTGACGACTTACGGGCCGCCGCCCATGGCAGGCCACTCCTCCTCTGTGATTGGCAGCAGTATGGTGGTGTTTGGAGGATCTCTGGGCACGCGGCAGATGTACGTATGAAGACATTTTGTGTTATCTTCACTTCAATAGAAACATTAATTTCATTGAATAGACCTTATTCACGCTAGCATCATCTGTGACTTTAATGAGAATGAAACGAGGCTGTGCGGGACAGATTCACAGCTCCTTAAACACATCTGATCTCCCACATGTTCTCTGCAGTTCTTTGTATAATGGATGTTCTTGCACAGATATTTTATTAATGTTTTGTCTGCGGAACGATCCAGAAACACTTTAATCTGCAGTACAGCCCATTGAAACATGAAATATGTCTCTGGTGACATCTGCGGGAATAACATGACATGTCCAGTAGATGCTTCATAAGCCAATGTCATAACAAACTTCATTTCTAGATATTATCACAAGTTATGCATTGGATATATATTTAGACATCGATGAAGTCAATTATTTGTTCAATTGTAGCATTGTTTAAACCTCTTGTGTTGACGGGTGAGACACCTGACCATAGTGTGCATCACACACACATACCGTCTATTATCACTCCATCACTCTTTTTATTCTTTCACTCTATCACTTAAACTTCATGGCAACTGCATACAACCTAGCAACTATTTAGTGCACCTTAGCAACCAAACCCCATTGACTTCCATTCAAGATGGCTTAGATGGTATCTCAGGATCAGAATGTCATAGAGACTTAATTGTTGGCTTGTATGACTAAGAACAGCAAGCAAACTTCTTGGTATAACACTGCCAACTGCCTAGAAACCACATGGACTTACCCTAGTAACCAAGTAACAAATCACATATCTCTGCCCCAGAACATCATAGAGACTTCTGGGTTGACTTATTTCACTCAGGATGGAAAGGAGGCTTGATAAGAATCAAAACTGACCTGAACAGTGACCAAAGGTCAAACAATGTGCAAATTGAAAGCTATAAAAAGTGTAATGTACAAATAAAATTTTAGCTTTTCACATAAAAATACAATTTGTCCATAGTTTGAAAGCAGCCAAACGTTAAAATAACCGAAGTCTAAGTCGTTAATGTTGTGACTGGGTGTGTGTTGTCAGGAGCAATGAGGTTTGGGTTCTGGATCTGGAGCAGTGGACCTGGTCTAAACCCAACATCAGCGGCCCGTCTCCACACCCGCGAGGAGGGCAGTCTCAGGTAACTCAAACACACTCTTGAATCACTGATGATGCGTTTGAGTTTGATTCGCTCAGTGTCTCTTGTGAATCTCTCGTATAGATCGTGATTGACAGAGACACTCTGCTCATTCTGGGCGGCTGCGGAGGTCCAAACGCCGTGAGTATCTCAACACACTCTTAATCACAGGAAAACATCAGAATGTGGTCAAATCAGACTGTGAGACAGTGTTTGTGTGTGTGTCAGTTACTGAAGGACGCGTGGATGCTGGACATGAGTGCTTCCAGCTGGACGTGGCAGCAACTGCGAGTGGAGAACGAAGATCATGGAGCGCCAGAACTGTGGTGCCATCCAGCCTGCAAGGTGTGTCTTATTTTACTAGACACAGAGTGTTATTGAGGACCGCACAACATTAGTGATGATGATCGTAAAACTACTCTAATGACACGTCCTTCAGAAAAATGTAGTACATTAATATCATGGCAAATATATCATTGAAACATTTCTGTCTGTCTGTAGGTGGGCGAGTGTGTGGTGGTGTTCTCTCAGGCTCCATCAGGTCGCGCTCCTCTCAGCCCGAGTCTTAACTCTCGCCCATCACCCATCAGCTCAACGCCCGCCCCGCTCGGCCCTGACCCGCCCTCCCTGCGCTCACAGTCCCCTGTGCGCAGCAGTGCAACAGGTGTGGTGCTGGGCATGGTCGAAGAGGCGCCATGTGTGAATGGCCGATGGGGGACGCTGCGCCCGAGAGCGTCGGCCAGAGCGAGAGATGGAAGTCCGTCATCATCGCAGCAACAGTCGCCCTCGCGTGGACCAGACAGCCCGCCGCTGCTCAATGGCTCCTCCCCCTCGCCGTCCTCCAGCCCCATCCAGGCAGCATCTCCGCCCACCCGACCACATGCTCACGTGCCCGCGGACTACAACTGGGACGAGCCGGCAAGCTCTAACGGGCTGCACACGCCTCCGCAGGCTGTGTCTCCGTGCACCCCGCCAGGTGCGATATCTCCTGCGGCGCTGCGCAGAGGCCTCGAGGCCATTAAACCTTCTTCGTCACTCCCAACCTCGTCCTCGCCAACCCAGCCAAGCACCTCCGTGTCCGGCGGCACGCCCTCCACCTCCTTGAGCCCGGCGCAGGCCGCTGTGGCTGACGGACACTCCATCCCGCCGATCGCGCGGCGACTCGCCCATCACCCACCACAGAGTCTGAACGTGGGCAAGCCGCTGTACCAGTCACTCAACTGCAAGCCCATGCAGATGTACCAGCTGGACATTTCACGAGCTAAGTCAGACGCCGTGGTGTCGTGGCGTGTGTGCGGGAGCGGCGGTGTGCCAAGCGCCGTCCCGGGACCACCAGAGACGAGCCTTCACACGGTCGTACAGGGGCGCGGAGAGCTCATTATCTTTGGTGGGCTCATGGACAAAAAGCAGAATGTTAAATACTATCCCAAAACCAACGCCTTGTACTTCGTCCGTGCTAAAAGGTAATTGACGAGCACGAGGTGCGTTTAGCACTCTGAAGATTCCCACAGACTGACGTGTTTAACTGGACGACTTTTGACCTTACACTAATTTACCTTAAAATACAGCTCAACATATAAAGGACACTCGAACATAGTCGTTATTTCAATTTATGATGATTTTGCAGCGTGCTGTGTGTGCGTGTGTGTGTGTGTGTGTGTGTGTGTGTGTGTGTGTGTGTGTGTGTGTGTGTGTGTGTGTGTGTGTGTCTGCATGCTCTGCGAGTCTGTGAGACATTGAAGGGAATGTTTCTGTTGTATTTGACTTTCAGAAATTCTGATCTGACTGAAGGAAACAACAATTGAGGAACTGAAAACTGTCAATCTTTTTTACCCTCTTCAATGCCATTGTTTACATTAAACGTGTGAGTGTGTGTGTGAGTGTGAGTGTGTGTGTGTGTGTGTGTGTGTGTGTGTGTGTGTGAGTGTGAGTGTGTGTGTGTGTGTGTGTGTGTGAGTGAGTGTGAGTGTGAGTGTGTGTGTGTGTGTGTGTGTGTGTGAGTGAGTGTGAGTGAGTGTGAGTGTGTGTGTGTGTGTGTGTGTGTGTGTGTGAGTGAGTGTGAGTGTGAGTGTGAGTGTGTGTGTGTGTGTGTGTGTGTGTGTGTGTGTGAGTGAGTGTGAGTGAGTGTGAGTGTGAGTGTGTGTGTGTGTGTGTGTGTGTGTGTGTGTGTGTGTGTGTGTGTGTGTGTGTGTGTGAGTGTGTGTGTGAGTGTGAGTGTGAGTGTGTGTGTGTGTGTGTGTGTTGTGTGAGAGTGTGTGTGTGTGAGTGTGTGTGTTTGTTTGTGCTATAGAGGGAATGAGATTATGGATTATAAGTGGAAATAAAGCTCTCCATGTCTTAACTCTGATTTAACAGGAGATTTTACTCTTTGTGTCACATATGAATAAAGATCATGTATAACATCACCTGATCTCAACATCAAGCAATGTTCAACACTTCATTTATAATGTGACGTATGTTCTACTAGTATGTGAATTGATTGGGGGCGTAAAGTGTCTGTTGGGACACGTGCTTGAATTATAAAAGGACTTGATGACGTCATCTGAAGAGGAACGTCGTTTCAGTGGTAAAATCTTAACGAGAGATTATGAAGACAAAAGTTTTCCTCTTTAGAATAACATGCGCTGATGAATCGTCCACAATAAGACCAGCAGCATCCAGATTATTAAGAGTTTTCATGTTTAACAATAAACGTACAGAAACATTGGCTGCGTCTGAATTCACATACTTATACTACACAAAGTATGTACTTCACTGGTGATTTATGAGCAGGACAAACAACACAAGCATTTATGTGTCATGTTTAGTGTGTGTTAGCATGTAGCTGAAGTCTTCTTTAAATGAATTACCACCTTGAGTTTTATATTCATACACTGATAAAATGCTTTCTTCTCACATTTGTTCCTATCAACCAAAAAAAGTGGCGAGTGAACTGTCTCAAACCCCATTCCTGTATTGCACAATAGTGATGCGCGGGTCGGCTTTTTTTCCAACCCGCGGGTCCCGCTTTTATGAAATTATTTGGCCCGCCCCGCACCAATGTATCTATTTTTACAACCCGCCCCGCCCGCACCCGCGACCATTAAACAGACATACATGTAAATGAAAACAGCCTTTATTTCATTTAAGTGCTTGGAAACATCGTGTAACATGTTGTAAACAGGCAACGACAGACGATTATATGAACCATCAGCTCATATTAATAAAATAACGATAAAATAAAAAATAAAAATATTTTCAACATTTAGCCTACAAAGCAGCGTTTGTATTAATCTAATAGGCTAAACAATTTTTTTTCTTCAGATTTGTATAGGCCAACAGTTTACAGTCTACGCTACATAACCATTGAACTTTTGTTTTATTTAACACACAGGAAATGTTCATTTAGCGTTTTTACGTTCGCTGTGCAAAAAAAGAATAGCATCCACTGTACCGGGCTTTAATCTATTTCGCCTAGACTCCAGCACCCGGCCAGCATGTGCGCTCGCTTGATGCGCTTGTGGCCGGGATACAGAGAATCATTTTTGCCACCTTGGTAAGCACAGGAAAGGCGATTGACTGCGACTGCCAGAAGCTTAGAATGTCCTCTCCATCCCAGAGGAACTGGCCCTCAATGTAGCGCTGAACCTCGTCTCTCTCGGCAACTTCTTCACTATCATCCTCCCACTCACTAAACTCATCTCTTTTTCTTTTGACTCGCTCGGCTTCGTCAACTAAAAATAAAATATAACAATATTTAACCTTTTAAACATACATTAGACCACTGTAGCTAAAACGCAAAACCCGACGTATGAAATCCATCTCCAGATACTATGTCGAAGGGCCGCAGATCTCGACAGCACAATTCAACACAAGCGTCTGTGACCTCGGACTTGAGCTGGTACTTTACTTTTGAGGAAAGCAGAATGTTTTGAGACGTGCCACTGTCGTCCTTTTTCTTTGACCCCCCGCAAATATGTCTAGACAAGCTGGAAGTGCCCGTTTTGTGGCTCTCGTGTTTGTAAATTTTCTCACAGGAGTTGCACTTAACGTAGCCGATACTGCAGTTGTCTTCTGCTGCAACTATTTCAGAGAACCGGTCCCAAACACTAGATTTAGCAGCCTGACCTTTTTTTCGTTTAGTTATGTAATCTCCCGACCTCAATTTCTCCCGCACCTCGTCCTCCATCTTCACTTTTTTATTGCTACGTTTTGTTGTTGTTGTTGTTGTGTCTGACGGCGGGAGCTGCATGGCGCGCAGCTTTTATGTGTAGGCTACGTGACGCCAAAGGTTTGGGGAAATCACTACGGCATTCGTATTGTAACCTTATAAAAGAACCTAATAAAATATGAAAATAGATATTCCCAAATATTTAATATAGGCTGGAAATTGCAAAAAACATACATGAAAAAAAAGGAGAAAAAGTATGACCCGCCCCGCAAATAAAGTGACAATTTATTTCCCCGCCCCAACCCGACCCGCGGGTTACGAGACGACCCGCGCATCACTATTGCACAAGGCGATTGTGGGTAATATTAGTGTGAACGCTATGCAGGAATGCACACTACCAGAACAGAATTCAGCTTATGCTTTTATTTTCAATGTATTATGATTTGAGACGCACTACTCGTGCATACACTTTAGGACAGCAGTGTTGTCATCTGCACCAGTTGTGCTTAAATGTGCTTACTGTAGCACTTTAGGCGCTCAAGATTGTGATATTGTGTGCTCTTTCAGGTCCGCTGCTGGACTTTTGACTCCTCTCTCTCGCGCGCTGCTCCTCTGCATCATTAACCTTTCACCCATTTGAATTCACTCTGCTGGATCTCACATGTGATTGGCTAACAGCTGAGGAGCCGGGCTGTGATTGGCTGGGGTGGGGCTGTGGGCGGAGCTTTCACTCAGGCGTTCGGTGTTTACCAGCGTCTGAATGACGAACAGACGCGACGCGAACAGACGCGGTGAGAAACACTTTTATAACGTTGTTACAGAAAGTTTAGTAAGAATGCTAACTGTGTCAAGAGCACATTTATTTTAACAGTTTGTGTGTAGAAGAGTATGAAACAGATGATTAAACTGCGGCGATGAGTTCATGAATATGTAAATTATTTTTCATGAACTTCATGAATTATGTAAATATAATATATTTTTTTATAACATTCTGCGTACGTCAGCAGTTTTAACAGTGTTTTCATTGAACAATGCTTCTTAAAGAAACTTTATTTACTGAAATAAAAATGAATATTAATGTTGATGAAAACTGCTGATTTGTTGCAGATTTGATTCCTGGACTTCCTCAGACTTAGTGGTTTCCCACTGGTGTTGTTCATTGTTGACACATTCATGAGTAAAACACAGTAGGAGTCATGATAATGGGTGTATTCTCACATACATGATTACTGAGAGATAAAATCAAATCATATATGACACTTCACACGCACAAGTGCAGGATCTGCGGTGGATGACACGTGTTTCCTGCGTCCAAACATGCCCATCACACGTCTCCTGAACTTCCCTACAGACTCACCCCCACCCTCCATCGCCCGGGTAACGCCTGGCCCCTCGCACACGCCCCGCGCCCTGTGGGCCCCGCTGGACTTCACTCTGGGCGCGCTGGCATGCTGCGGCGCATGCCTGTTCACCAACCCGCTGGAGGTGGTAAAGACCCGACTGCAGTTGCAGGGCGAGCTGCAGGCGCGCGGATCGTACCAACGGCACTACCGCGGAGTGTTGCAGGCGCTGTGGGTGGTCGGCCGGACGGACGGGGTTCGAGGGCTGCAGAAAGGCCTGACGGTGGCGCTGTTGTACCAGGGCCTGATGAACGGGGTTCGACTCGGGTTCTACTCCTACACAGAGGCGTCAGGACTCACGGCTGTCCCGGGAGGAAGTCTGATCGCAGGGGCCACAGCGGAGCGCTTGGGGCATTCATCGCATCCCCGGCTTATCTGGTAAGAGGTCAGAGGTCACATTTAAAGCCCCGTTCACCCTGACTGACTGATAGTGGTCGCCAGTCGCTGGAGTAAGGCCAAAGTATACTTCGGATGTAGTACGCTCCGTATGCGTGATGCACATTTCATCATTAGCACAGTCTGCGCGGACTGACCGCGTGCGGTCCAGATTTTCGCGACAGTCGTCACTCGTAGCGTACATGAGTCAAACGCACTCGTGTTCACGCGGTTTACTGCCCTTTCTAATAACTGTTCATGGACTGATACAC